>NC_053028.1:280843183-281143183 GCF_003073215.2 Triticum urartu
CATCTTACCCAAGGCAATAGACTTATGAAGAATTTCATCTAAGTTTTGCAAGGAATAGTTTGGAAATATTTCCTCAAGAAATCTCCATATAGTATAGGCACAATCAAGAGTAGGCAAACATCCAATCAAGTTTCTAGGCAATCCTCTAGTGATAAGATTAACAGTTCTAAGCTTGTGGATCATGTCAATAGACTCATCAAGGGTAGGATGCAAAGGATCAACATGAGGTGCACAAGGACTAGTAATGTACTTGTTCAAATGATATTCATTGGAAATCTCAAGCATCTCATTTTTCCACTCATGAAAGAACTCTCCATCAAGAATAGGCACTCTACGTCTAAGACTCCCCAACGTAGACTCATCCATCTTCCTCCAATGGTGATTAAACCAAAGCAATGGAGACCAAAGCTCTAATACCAATTGAGAGGATCGAGAAGTGGAGTCTAGAGGGGGGTGAATAGACTTTAATCAAGAAAAGTTGCAGATTTTAATCTCTTAGATTTAAGTAGAGTTTTGGCACAAGTTTAAACATTCACAATACATATCAAGCAAGCATGACAAGAGGATATGAGCAGCGGAAAGTAAAGCATGCAAGTTGCAAGTATGTAAGGGGATGGGATTGGAGTGTGCAAACGCAATTGGAGACATGGAGATTTGTGGCGTGGTTCCGATAGGTGGTGCTATCGTACATCCACGTTGATGGAGACTTCAACCCATGAAGGGTAACAGTTGCGCGAGTCCACGGAGGGCTCCACCCACGAAGGGTCCACGAAGAAGCAATCTTGTCTATCCCACCATGGCCGTCGCCCATGAAGGAATTGCCTCACTCAGGTAGATCTTCACGAAGTAGGTGATCTCCTTACCCTTACAAACTCCTTGGTTCAACTCCACAATCTTGACGAAGGCTCCCAAGTGAAACCTAACCAATCTAGGAGACACCAATCTCCAAGAGGTAATAGATGGTGTGTTGATGATGAACTCCTTGCTCTTGTGCTTCAAGTGATAGTCTCCCCAACACTCAACTCTCTCTCACAGGATTTGGATTTGGTGGAAAGATGATTTGAGTGGAAAGCAACCTGGGGAAGGCTAGAGATCAAGATTTATGTGGTTGGAATGGAATCTTGACCTCAACACAAGTATAGGTGGTTCTCTCTCAGAAAATGTATGTTGGAAGTGTAGGCATGTTCTGATGGCTCTCTCCACGAATGAAGAGTGGGTGGAGGGGTATATATAGCCTCCACACAAAATCTAACCGTTACACACAAATCACAAAACCCGGTGGGACCGAATCATGAAACTCGGTCAGACCGATTTAGTTCAAAATGTGACCGTTAGGCATTTCGGTGGGACCGATGTGCTAGGGTTAGGGTAAAGCCTTATCTTGGTTTGACCGATTACACAAACTCGGCGGGACCGATTTGGGTAATAAGCAAAACAGAGAGTTAGCCAAGCAAACTCAGTGGGACCGATTGCATACCTCGGTGGGACCAAAATTATTGCAATAGGCAACAGAGAGTTTGCAAGCCCATCTTGGTGAGACTGAGATCCCATCGGTGAGACTGAATTGATTAGGGTTTCTGGCAGTGGCTATGTCAAGAGAACTTTGTGGCGCTGGATAGAAAGTTTTGATGGGGCCGAGTTTGACTTTTGGTTTGGGACATATGTGGATATGAGAAAGTAGTTGAGGGCTTTTGGAGCATATCACTAAGCACTTTCAGCAAGCAAGCCATTGAGCAACACCTCAACCCCTCTTAATAGTATTGGCTTTCCTATGGACTCAATGTGATCTTGGATCACTAAAATAAAATGTAGAGTCCTGAGCTTTGAGCTTGAGCCAATCCTTTGTCCTCAGCATCTTGAAGTGGTTCCACATCCTCTAGTCCGTGCCACTCCATTGTTGAACTTATCTGAAACATACTAGGTAGAAGCATTAGTCCAACAAGAGATATGTTGACATTAATTACCAAAATCACCCAGGGAGCACTTGTGCTTTCACTTGACCTTCTCCCTAGATGGGAGGAGGATTTCCCCTCCGGTCATTGGCTTCCATGGAATGGGAGGGGCGACAGCCCCTCCGAGATTGGATCTGTCTCTCTTTCTCTCTCTGTTTCTGCGTTCTAGATTTTGGCCTTTCACCGTTTCTTATATTCCCGGAGATCCGTAACTCCGATTGGGTTGAAATTTTAACACGGTTTTTATCCGGATATTGCCTTTCTCGAGGCGAAAGAAGGGCACCAATGACCTTACAGGGTGCCCACAAGGGTCAGGGGCGCGCCCACCCCCCTAGGGCACGCCCCCCTTCCTTGTGGCCCCCTCAGGCATCGTCTTGCATTGATTATTCTTCCCAAAAATAACATATATTCCAAAAAAACTCTCCGTAAGTTTTTATCCCGTTTGGACTCTGTTTGATATGGATTTTCTGCGAAACAAAAAACATGCGACAAACAGGAACTGGCACTAGGCACTGGATCAATATGTTAGTCCCAAAAATAGTATAAAAAGTTGCCAAAATTATATGAAATTTGTATAATATTGGCATGGAACAATCAAAAATTATAGATATGACGGAGTAGGTAAATGATAAAAAAGATAATTTTTTATGTGGAATGCTACCTAGAATAATCTTGATCATGTAATCTAATCATGGCATGAATATTAAGACACGAGTGATGCAAAGAAATAGTCTATCATTTGACATTAAGACAATAGTACTTCAAGCATACTAATAAAGTAATCATGTCTTCTCAAAATAACATGGCCAAAGAAAATTCATCCCTACAAAATCATATAGTTTGGCTATGCTACATCTTCGTCACACAAAATGTTCAAATCATGCACAACCCCGATGACAAGCCAAGCAATTGTCTCATACTTTAGTATTCTCAAACTTTTTCAACATTCACACAATACATGAGCGTGAGCCATGGATATAGCACTATAGGTGGAATAGAATATGATGATGGAGGTTATGTGGAGAAGACAAAAAGGAGAAAGTCTCACATCGACGTGGCTAAACAACGGGCTATGGAGATGCCCATCAATTGATGTCAATGTGAGGAGTAGGGATTTCCATGCAACAGATGCACTAGAGCTATAAGTGTATGAAAGCTCAAACTGAAACTAAGTGGGTGTGCATCCAACTTGCTTGCTCATGAAGACCTAGGTCATTTGAGGAAGCCCATCATTGGAATATACAAGCCAAGTTCTATAATGAAATCCCACTAGTATATGAAAGTGATAACTCAAGAGACTCTCTATATGAAGAACATGGTGCTACTCTGAAGCACAAGTGTGGTAAAAGGATGGTAACATTTCCCCTTCTCTCTTTTTCTCTCATTTTTTTTGTGTTTTTATGTTTTTTTAGTCTGAAGTTTCATCCTGACTTGTGGGGGAATCATAGTCTCCATCATCCTTTCCTCACTGGGGCAATGCTCTAATAATGATGATCATCACACTTTTATTTAGTTACAACTCAATATTACAACTCGATGTCTAGAACAAAGATATGACTCTATATGAATGCCTCCGGCGGTGTACCGGGATGTGCAGTGATCTAGCGTAGCAATGACATAAAAAAACGGAAAAGCCATGAAAACATCATGCTAGCTATCTTACGATCATGCAAAGCAATATGACAATAAATGCTCAAGTCATGTATATGATGATGATGGAAGTTGCATGGCAATATATCTCGGAATGGCTATGGAAATGCCATGATAGGTAGGTATGGTGGCTGTTTTGAGGAAGATATAAGGAGGCTTATGTGTGATAGAGCATATCGTATCACGGGGTTTGGATGCACCGGCGAAGTTTGCACCAACTCTCGAGGTGAGAAAGGGCAATGCACGGTACCGAAGAGGCTAGCAATGATGGAAGGGTGAGAGTGCGTATAATCCATGGACTCAACATTAGTCATAAAGAACTCACATACTTATTGCAAAAATCTACAAGTCATCAAAACCAAACACTATGCGCATGCTCCTAGGGGGATAGATTGGTAGGAAAAGGCCATCGCTCGTCCCCGACCTCCACACATAAGGAAGACAATCAAAGAAACACCTCATGCTTCAGATTTGTTACACAACGGTTACCATACGTGCATGCTACGGGACTTGCAAACCTCAACACAAGTATTTCTCAAATTCACAATTACCCACTAGCATGACTCTAATATCACCATCCTTATATCGCAAAACTATTGCAAGGGATCAAACATATCATATTCAGTGATCTACAAGTTTTATGTAGGATTTTATGACTAACCATGTGAATGACCAATTCCTGTCATCTCTCTAAATAGATATAAGTGAAGCAAGAGAGTTTAATTATTTCTACAAAAGATATGCCCACGCTCTAACAAATATAAGTGAAGCAAAAGAGCATTCTACAAATGGCGGTTTTCTATGTGAAGAGAAACAGGCAATCCAAACTTCAAATGATATAAGTGAAGCACATGAAGCATTCTATAAAGCCATACTCAAAAGATATAAGTGAAGTGCAAATAGCATTCTCTAAATCAACTATGGACTATCTCATACCATCATGGTGCATCAAAGAAAAGTGAAAACTAAATGCAAAAGACGCTCCAAGATTTGCACATATCACATGAATGAAACGAAACCGAAAACATACCGATACTTATTGAAGAAAGATGGGATGCCTTCCGGGGCATCCCCAAGCTTAGATGCTTGAGTATCCTTGAATATTTAATTGGGGTGCCTTGGGAATCCCCAAGCTTGAGCTCTTTCCTCTCCTCCTTCTCCTCATATCGAGGCCTCCTCGATCTTTGATCACTTCATCCACACAAAACTCAACAGAAAGTTCGATAATATCTGTTAGTATAATAAAGCAAATCACTACTCTAAGTACTGTTGCAAACCAATTCATATTTTGTTTTTTCATTGTATCTACTGTAATATAACTTTTCCCTGGCTTGATCCACTGATAGAAATCGATAGTTTCATCAAAACAAGCAAACAATGCATCAAAAACAGAATATGTCTTAAACAGGACAGTCTGTAGTAATCTGAACATTCACCATACTTCTGGTACTCCAGCAATTCTGAAAAAATTAGGAAAAATAAACAATTTGTATAGAAAGACAGTGCAAACAGTTTCAGAATCGTTTTACGTTCCAGTAAAAAATGTAAAATCGTGCACTACAGCCAAAATTTCTGTTTTCAACCGCACAAACCAACAAGCAATGTAAACATCCTAAAGACAAATCTTGGCACATTATTTTTATGATAGAATGGATTTGTAAAAGGGGGTAATTATTTTTGTTGAAAAGTTTCTGTAATCAAGGGTCACAAAGTTTCCATGGGCATGAACAAAGTTCAAGGCTAGCTCCCACTTTAACAATGCTCGTCTTTCTCACTTTCGCTTTTCTTTTTGAAAAAGTTTTAGGTTCCCCTCTTTTTTATTTTATTTTTGTTTTTTAAATTTGTAAAAGCACACAACAGAAATAAATGACTCTCTAAAACTTCCGGGTTGTCTCCCTGGCAGCGCTTTCTTTAAAGCCATTAAGCTAGGCTTATAGTGCTCAAGTAATGGATCCACCCAGATCCCAAGGTATATCAAAGCCAATTTTAATTAACAATGATTTGTGATTTAGTAGTCAGAACAAAGTAACATATATCATGCAACAACGAAGTCTAACTCTCTTCCTATGCATCGGCATGTCATAAAAGAACAATTCATGCATGCATAGTAAAGGCCAATGCATAGTATAAACAGTTTCTTGCAATTTTATCATATAGGAAACATGGAGAGGCAGAGATGTAGTTCCTCTCTCATAATAATTGCAAGTAGGATCATCAAGCACATGCATATTATATCTATCGAAATCATCATGTGTACTAGTAAAACGCAACCCATCAATATAATCCTTAATAAGGGCAAACTTCTCCGATATAGTGTAGTCGGAAGAATTCAAAAAGATAATAGGACTATCATGCGTGGGTGCAATAGCAACAATTTCATGTTTAACATAAGGAACTATAGCAAGTTCATCTCCATAAGCATAATTCATATTGGCATCTTGGCCACAAGCATAGCCAGCATCATCAAAAAGGGATATTTCAAAAGAATCAATGGGATCATAACAATACTCATAGCATTCATCCTTAGGTAAACTCGAAGGGAAATTAAACAATGTATGGGATAAAGAGTTACTCTCATTCGATGGTGGGAACGGGTGTTCAATCTCTCATCCTCCTTTTGTTCTTCGCTCTCCTCCTCATCTTTTTCATCCAATCAGCTCATAATGTCATTAATTTCTTCTTCCATAGACTCCTGCAAAATATTAGTCTCTTCTTGGACAGCAGAGGAGTCCTCAATATATGGTTTAGTATAAGGATTAGAAGCATAATTATCACAATAGTATTTAAATATGGCCAAATTTTCAGATTTGTAGAGAGTAGTATCACATTCTTCAATAAAAGAAGCAATTTCACAAGTACCCCTAAAAGCAACAAATTCTTCAATTTGTTGAACATCATAGTAATTATAAACACCCTTAGTATACGAAGATACGATTCCATTATCACTAAACTCACATTGGTAAGGAAGGTGTTTCTTAGGGTCTTTAGAACAACAAGTACAATCATATATTTCACATAAATTCCAAGCATAGCACTACAAAGATGAATTTGATCTAGTAAAAGTTTCCCTTTTTTAGATATGCGGTGTCGCACATAACAAGCATGATCATCTAAAGATTTTCCCTCAACTAAGCTAGTTGGGGTTTTAGCCCGAGTACATAGGAATCGAAGATGATCCAAGTAAAAAGCTTCAGTAGTGAGATAGATTTTGAGTGGTTCTTCAACCAATGGTTCAGTAGGTACCACTAATTTTTTTAGTATTTTGCGTTTCCTACCCATAACTAAAGATAGAAAAAAAGAGCACAAAATAAAAACTACTTAGTGATAAAGCAAACAAGCACACATGAGAATATTCACCCCACGCTATAACTCCCCGGCAACGGCGCCAGAAAAAGATCTTGGTAACCCACAAGTATAGGAGATCAATTGTAGCCTCTTTCGATAAGTAAGAGTGTCAAACCCAACGAGGAGCTAAAGGTAGAACAAATATTCCCTCAAGTTCTATCGACCACCGATACAACTCTAGGCACGCTTAACGTTCGCTTTACCTAGAACAAGTATGAAACTATAAGTACTTTGTAGGTGTAACGGGGTAGGTTTGCAAGAATATAAAGAGCACGTAAATAAAAACTAGGGGATGTTTTAGGTAAAGAAGCAATAAAGTTAGTATAGTGAGTGTGGAAAACTGGTGGTAGGAGTTGCGAAATTGTCCCTAAGGAATTGACTACTTTACTAGACCGATAGCAAGTTCTATGTGGGAGAGGCCACTGCTAGCATGTCATCCCTGACTTGGAATTCTATGCACTCATGATTGGAACTATTAGCAACCATCTGCAACTACTAACGTTCATTAAGGTAAAACGCAACCATAGCATTAAGATATATTGGTCCCCCTTCAATCTCGTATGCATCAATTTCTATGCTAGGTTGAAGCTTCTGTCACTCTTGCCCTCCAATACATAGTCCTATCAACATACAACTAACCCTATGGTGTGATCCACGTGCGCGCTCATATGATGGGCACCAAAGGATAGCAACATAACCACAAGCAAACTAAACCAATCATAGCAATTCACCAATTACCGATAGGACAATGAAAATCTACTCAGACATCATAGGATGGCAACACATCATTGGATAATAATATGAAGCATAAAGCACCATGTTCAAGTAGACGGTACAGTGGGTTGCGACAGAGTGGACCACTATAGATAGATGGGGGAAGGTGATGAAGACGTTGGTGAAGATGATGGAGGTGTTGGTGTTCGTTGTCGTGATGATGGCCCCGGCGGTGTTCCGGCGCCACCGGGAGAGACGGGGAGAGAGCCCCCTTCTTCTTCTTATTCCTTGACCTTCTCCCTAGATGGGAGAAGGGTTTCCCCTCTGTTCCTTGGCTTCCATGGTATGGGAGGGGCGAGAGCCCCTCAGAGATTGGATTTGTCTCTCTGTCTCTCTCTATTTCTGCGTTCCAGATTCTGGCCTTTCACCGTTTCTTATATTCCCGGAGATTCGTAACTTTGATTGGGCTGAAATTTTAACACGGTTTGTATCCGGATATTGGCTTTCTTACGGCGAAAGCAGGGCACCAACCGCCTTATGGGGTGGCCATGAGAGTCTGGGGCGCGCTCCCTGCCTCGTGGCCCCCTCGGGCATCGTCTCGCATTGATTCTTCTTCCCAAAAATCACATATATTCCAAAAAAAATCCGTAAGTTTTTAACCCATTTGGACTCCGTTGGATATGGATTTTCTGCGAAACAAAAAACATGCAACAAACAGGAACTGGCACTGGGCACTAGATCAATATGTTAGTCCCAAAATAGTATAAAAAGTTGCCAAAAGTATATGAAAGTTGTATAATATTGGCATGGAACAATCAAAAATTATAGATACGATGGAGACGTATCACCCTACAGGTTCGAGAACTATGTATACATAACCGAGACACCTCTCTGGTCAATAACCAATAGTAGAACCTGGATGCCCATATTGGCTCCTACATATTCTACGAAGATCTTTATCAGTCGAACCGTTATGACAACATATGTAATTCCCTTTATCCATCGGTATGTTACTTGCCCGAGATTTGATTGTCGGTATCTTCATACCTAGTTCAATCTCGCTATCGGCAAGTCTCTTTACTCTTGTTCCGTAATACATCGCCTCGTGACAATCTCCTTAGTCGTTTGCTTGCAAGCTTATGATGAGTATTATCGAGAGGGCCCAGAGATACCTCTCCAATAGTCGGAGTGACAAATCCTAATTTCGATCTATGCCAACTCAACAAACACCTTCAGAGATACCTGTAGAGCATCTTTATAATCACCCAGTTATGTTGTGATGTTTGATAGCACACAAGGCATTCCTCCGGTATCCGGGAGTTGCATAATCTCATAGTCGAAGCAATATGTATTTGACATGAAGAAAGCAATAGCAATAAAACTGAACGATCATTATGCTAAGCTAACGGATGGGTCTTGTCCATCACATCATTGTCCTAATGATGTGATCCCATTATCAAATGACAAATCATGTCCATGGTTAGGAAACCTTAACCATCTTTGATCAATGAGCTAGTCTAGTAGAGGCTCACTAGGGACATGGTGTTTGTTTATGTATTCACACATGTATTAAGGTTTCCGATCAATGCAATTCTAGCATGAATAATAAACCATTATCATGAATAAGGAAATATAGAATAACAACTTTATTATTGCCTCTAGGGCATATTTCCTTCAGTCTCCCACTTGCACTAGAGTCAATAATCTAGTTCAGATCACCATGTGATTTAACACCCATAGTTCACATCGCCATGTGACCAAAACCCAAAGAGTTTACTAGAGTAAATAATCTAGTTCACATTGACATGTGATTAACACCCAAAGAGTACTAAGGTGTGATCATGTTTTGCTTGTGAGAGAGGTTTAGTCAACGGGTCTGTCATATTTAGATCTGTATGTATTTTGCAAATTTATATGTCTACAATGCTATGCATGCAGCTACTCTAGTTAATTGCTCCCACTTTCAATATGTATCCAGATCGAGACTCAAAGTCATCTGGATCAGTGTCAAAGCTTCAATCTGCGTAACTCTTTACGATGAACTCTTTACCACCTCCATAACCAAGAAACATTTCCTTAGTCCTCTTTAGGTACCTAAGGATAATTTTGACTGTTGTCCAGTGATCTACTCCAGGATCACTATTGTACCCCCTTGCCAAACTCATGGCAAGGCACACAACAGGTCTGGTACACAGCATGGCATACTTTATAGAACCTATGACTAAGGCATAGGGAATGACTTTCATTCTCACTATATATTCTGTCGTGGTCGGGTTTAGAGTCATACTCAACTTCACACCTTGTGACACATGCAAGAACCCTTTCTTTGACTGATCCATTTGAACTTCTTCCAAACTTTATCAAGGTATGTGCTTCGTGAAAGTCCTATCAAGCGTCTTGATCTATCTTTATAGATCTTGATGCCCAATATATAGGCAGTTTTACCGAGGTCTTTCATTGAAAAATTATTATTCAAGTATCCTTTTATGCTATCCAGAAATTCTATATCATTTCCAACCAACAATATGTCATCCACATATAATAACAGAAATGCTATACAGCTCCCACTCACTTTCTTGTAAATACAGGCTTCACTATAAGTCTGTATAAAACCATATGCTTTGTTCACCTCATCAAAGCATATATTCAAACTCCGAGATGCTTGCACCAGTCCATAGATGGATCACTGGAGCTTGCACACTTTGTTAGCACCTTTAGGATCGACAAAAACTTATGGTTGCATCATATAAAACTCTTCTTTAAGAAATCCATTAAGGAATGCAGTTTTGATGTTCATTTGCCAAATTTCATAATCATAAAATGCGGCAATTTCTAACATGATTCGGACTGACTTAAGCATTGCTACTGGTGAGAAGGTCTCATCATAGTCAACCCCTTGAACTTGTCGAAAACTTTTCGCGACAACTCGAGCTTTGTAGACTATGACATTACCATCAGTGTCAGTCTTCTTCTTGAAGATCCATTTATTCTCAGTGGCTTGCCGATCATCGGGCAAGTCCATCAAAGTTGACACTTTGTTCTCATACATGGATCCTACACAGATTTCATGGTCTCAAGCCATGTATCAGAATCTGGGCTCATCATAGCTTCTTCATAGTTCGTGGGTTCGCCATGGTCTAGTAACATGACTTCCAAGACAGGATTACCATACCACTCTGGTGCGGAACATGTTCTGTTCGACCTACAGGGTCCAATAGTAACTTGATCTGAAGTTTCATGATCATCATCATTAGATTCCTCTCTAGTTGGTGTAGACATCACGGGAACAGATTTCTCTGATGTGCTACTTTCCAAATTGAGAGAAGCTACAATTACCTCATCAAGTTCTATTTTCCTCCCACTCACTTCTTTCGAGAGAAACTCCTTCTCTAGAAATGTTCCATTCTTGGCAACAAAGATCTTGCCTTCGGATCTGTGGTAGAAGGTGTACCCAATTATTTCCTTAGGGTATCCTATGAAGACGCACTTCTCCGATTTGGGTTTGAGCTTATCAGGCTGAAGCCTTTTGACATAAGTCGCAACCCCAAACTTTTAAGAAACGACAGCTTAGGTTTCTTGCCAAACCACAATTCATACGGTGTCATCTCAACGGATTTAGACGATGCCCTATTTAACGTGCATGTAGTTGTCTCAAATACATAACCCCAAAACGATAGTGGTAAATCGGTAAGAGACATCATAGATCGCACCATATCTAATAAAGTACGGTTACGATATTCGGACACACCATTACATTGTGGCGTTCCAGGTAGTGTGAGTTGTGAAACTATTCCACATTGTTTTAAATGAAGGCCAAACTCGTAACTCAAATATTCGCCTCCACGATCAGATCGTAGAAAATTTATTTTCTTGTCACGATGATTCTCCACTTCACTCTGAAATTGTTTGAACTTTTCAAATGTTTCAGACTTGTGTTTCATTAAGTACATATACCCATATCTACTCAAATCATCTGTGAAGGTCAGAAAATAACAATCCCCGCCGCGTGCCTCAACACTCATCACACAGTATGTATTATTTCCAATAAGTCATTGGCTCGCTCCAATGTTCTGGAGAACGGACTTTTAGTCAACTTGCCCATGAGGCATGGTTCGCAAGTATCAAATGATTCATAATCAAGTGATTCCAAAAGTCCATCTACATGGAGTTTCCTCATGCGCTTTTCACCAATATGACCTAAACGGCAGTGCCACAAGTATGTTGCACTATCATTATCAACTTTGCATATTTTCGCATCAATATTATGAAAATCTATATCACTACGATCGATATTCAATAAACCATTCACATTGGGTGTAAGACCATAGAAGGTTTTATTCATGTAAATAGAATAACAATTATTCTCTAACTTAAATGAATAATCGTATTGCAATAAACATGATCTAATCATATTCATGCTCAACGTGAACACCAAATAACATTTACTTAGGTTCAACACTAATCCCGGAGGTAGAGGGAGTGTGCGATGGTGATCATATCAACCTTGGAATCATTTCCAACCCACATCGTCACCTCGCTTTTAACTGGTCTCTGCAACTCCTGTTTCGAGTTACTTATCATAGCAACTAAACCAGTATCAAATACCTAGGGGTTACTACAAAAACTATTAAAATACACATCAATAACATGTATATAAAATATACCTTTGTTCACTTTGCCATCATTCTTATCTGCCAAGTATTTGGGGCAGTTCCACTTCTAGTGACCATTTCCTTTGCAGTAGAAGCACTTAGTTCCAGGCTTGGGTCTAGCTTTGGGCTTCTTCACGGGAGTGGCAACTAGCTTGCCATTCTTCTTGAAGTTCCCTTTTCTTTCCCCCGCCCTTTTTCTTGAAACTAATGGTCTTGTTAACCATCAACACTTGATGCTTTTTCTTGATTTCTACCATCGCTGATTTCAGCATCGCGAAGAGCTTGGGAATTGTTTTTGTCATACCTTGCATATTATAGTTCATCACGAAGTTCTAGTAACTTGGTGATAGTGACTAGAGAACTCTGTCAATCACTATCTTATCTGGAAGATTAACTCCCATTGGATTCAAGTGATTGTACTACCTAGACATTCTGAGTGCATGCTCACTGGCTGAGCTATTCTCCTCCATATTGTAGGCAAAGTACTTGTCAGGGGTGTCATACCTCTTGACACAGGCATGAATCTGAAATACCAATTTTCAGCTCTTGGACCATCTCATATGCTCTGTGGCGTTCAAAACGTTTTTGAAGTCCCGGTTCTAAGCCGTAAAGCATGGCGCACTAAACTATCAAGTAGTCATCATATCGAGCTTGCAAAACGTTCATAACGTCTGCATCTGCTTCTGCAACAGGTTTGTCACCTAGTGGTGCATCAAGGACTTCATTCTTCTGTGCAGCAATGAGGATAATCCTCAGATCATGGACCCAGTCTGCATCATTGCTACTATCATCTTTCCAACTTAGTTTTCTCTAGGAACATATCGAAATATATATATATATATATATATATGAGCTATATCGCGAGCTATTGATCTACAACATAGATATCCAAAACTATCAAGACTAAGTTCATGATAAATTAAGTTAAATCAATCAAATTGCTTAAGAACTCTCACTTAAATAGACATCACTCAAGTCATCTTGAGTGATACGTGATCCAAATCAACTAACCCATGTTTGATCTGTTGGGGAACGTAGTAATTTCAAAAATTTCCCTACGCACACGCAAGATCATGGTGATGCATAGCAACGAGAGGGGAGAGTGTTGTCCACATACCCTCGTAGACCGAAAGCGGAAGCGTTAGCACAACGCGGTTGATGTAGTCGTACGTCTTCATGATCCGACCGATCAAGTACCGAACGCACAGAACCTCCGAGTTCTGCACACGTTCAACTCGATGATGTCCCTCGAACTCCGATCCAGCCGAGTGTTGAGGGAGAGTTTCGTCAGTACGACGGCGTGGTGACGATGATAATGTTCTACCTAAGCACCGCTACAATATGATCGAGGTGGATTATGCTGGAGAGGGGCACCGCACACGGCTAAGAGATCAAGAGATCAATTGTTGTGTCTTTGGGGTGCCCCTACCCCCGTATATAAAGGAGTGGAGGAGGGGGAGGGCCGGCCCTCTCTATGGCGCGCCCTAGGGGAGTCCTACTCCCACCGAGAGTAGGATTCCCCCTTTCCTAGTAGAACTAGGAGCCCTTCCAAGTAGTAGGAGTAGGAGGGAAGGAAAGGGAAGAGAAAAGGAGAAGGAAGGAAGGGGGCGCCCCCCCCCCTCCCTAGTCCAATTCGGACCAGCCCATGGGGAGGGGTGCGGCCACCCTTTGAGGCCTTTCTCTCATTTCCCGTATGGCCCATTAAGGCCCAATACGAATTCCCGTAACTCTCCGGTACTCCCGAAAATTCCTGAATCACTCGGAACCTTTCCGATGTCCAAATATAGTCGTCCAATATATCGATCTTTACGTCTCGACCATTTCGAGACTCCTCATCATGTCCCCGATCTCATCCGGGACTCCGAACTCCTTCGGTACATCAAAACACATAAACTCATAATATAACCGTCATCGAACTTTAAGCGTGCAGACCCTACGGGTTCGAGAACTATGTAGACATGACCGAGACACGTCTCCGGTCAATAACCAATAGAGGAACCTGGATGCTCACATTGGCTCCTACATATTCTACGAAGATCTTTATCGGTCAAACCGCATAACAACATACGTTGTTCCCTTTGTCATCGGTATGTTACTTGTCCGAGATTTGATCGTCGGTATCTCAATACCTAGTTCAATCTCGTTACCGGAAAGTCTCTTTAATCATTCTGTAATACATCATCCCGCAACTAACTCATTAGTTGCAATGCTTGCAAGGCTTATAGTGATGTGCATTACCGAGTGGGCCCAGAGATACCTCTCCGACAATCGGAGTGACAAATCCTAATCTCGAAATATGCCAACCCAACAAGTACCTTTGGAGACACCTGTAGAGCACCTTTATAATCACCCAGTTATGTTGTGACGTTTGGTAGCACACAAAGTGTTCCTCCGTTAAATGGGAGTTGCATAATCTCATAGTCATAGGAACATGTATAAGTCATGAAGAAAGCAATAGCAACAAACTAAACGATCAAGTGCTAAGCTAACGGAATGGGTCAAGTCAATCACATCATTCTCCTAATGATGTGATCCCGTTAATCAAATGACAACTCTTTGTCTATGGCTAGGAAACATAACCATCTTTGATCAACGAGCTAGTCAAGTAGAGGCATACTAGTGACACTCTGTTTGTCTATGTATTCACACATGTATCATGTTTCCGGTTAATACAATTCTAGCATGAATAATAAACATTTATCATGATATAAGGAAATAAATAATAACTTTATTATTGCCTCTAGGGCATATTTCCTTCAGTCTCCCACTTGCACTAGAGTCAATAATCTAGTTCACATTGCCATGTGATTTAACACCAATAGTTCACATCACCATGTGATTAACACCCACAGTTCATATTGTCATGTGACCAACACCCAAAGGGTTTACTAGAGTCAATAATCTAGTTCACATCGTTATGTGATTAACACCCAAAGAGTACTAAGGTGTGATCATGTTTTGCTTGTGAGAGAAGTTTAGTCAACGGGTCTGCCACATTCAGATGCGTATGTATTTTGCAAATTTCTATGTCAACAATGCTCTGCACGGAGCTACTCTAGCTAATTGCTCCCACTTTCAATATGTATCCAGATTGAGACTCTGAGTCATCTGGATCAGTGTCAAAACTTACATCGACGTAAACCTTTACGACGAACCTTTTGTCACCTCCATAGTCGAGAAACATATCCTTATTCCACTAAGGATAATTTTGACCAATGTCCAGTGATCTACTCCTAGATCACTATTGTACTCCCTTGCAAAAAACAGTGTAGGGTATACAATAGATCTGGTACACAATATGGCATATTTTATAGAACCTATGGCCAAGGCATAGGGAATGACTTTCATTCTCTTTCTACCTTCTGCCGTGGTCGGGCTTTGAGTCTTACTCAGTTTCATAACTTGTAACACAGGCAAGAACTCTTTCTTTCACTGTTCCATTTTGAACTACTTCAAAATCTTGTCAAGGTATGTACTCATTGAAAAACTTATCAAGTGTCTTGATCTCTCTCTATAGATCTTGATGCTCAATATATAAGCAGCTTCACCAAGGTCTTTCTTTGAAAAACTCCTTTCAAACACTCCTTTATGCTTTGCAGAATAATTCTACATTATCTCCGATCAACAATATGTCATTCACATATACTTATCAGAAATGATGTAGTGCTCCCACTCACTTTCTTGTAAATACAGGCTTCACCGCAAGTCTGTATAAAACTATATGCTTTGATCAACTTATCAAAGCGCATATTCCAACTCCAAGATGCTTGCACCAGTCCATAGATGGATTGCTGGAGCTTGCATATTTTGTTAGCACCTTTAGGGTTGACAAAACCTTCCGGTTGCATCATATACAACTCTTCTTCCAGAAATCCATTCAGGAATGCAGTTTTAACATCCATTTGCCAAATTTCATAATCATAAAATGCGGCAATTGCTAACATGATTCGGACAGACTTAAGCATCGCTACGGGTGAGAAGATCTCATCGTAGTCAATCCCTTGAACTTGTCGAAAACCTTTTGCAACAAGTCGAGCTTTGTAGACAATAACATTACCATCAGTGTCAATCTTCTTCTTGAAGATCCATTTATTCTCAATTGCTTGCCGATCAATGGGCAAGTCAACCAAAGTCCACACTTTGTTCTCATACATGGATCCCATCTCATATTTCATGGCTTGTAGCCATTTTGCGAAATCTGGGCTCACCATCGCTTCTTCATAGTTCGTAGGTTCATCATGATCTAGTAGCATGACTTCCAGAATAGGATTACCGTACCACTCTGGTGCGGATCTTATTCTGGTTGATCTACGAGGTTCGGTAGTAACTTGATCTGCAGTTTCATGATCATTATCATTAGCTTCCTCACTAATTGGTGTAGGTGTCACAGAAACAGGTTTCTGTGATGTACTACTTTCCAATAAGGGAGTAGGTACAGTTACCTCATCAAGTTCTACTTTCCTCCCAGTCACTTCTTTCTAGAGAAACTCCTTTTCTAGAAAGGATCCATTCTTAGCAACGAAAGTCTTGCCTTCGGATCTGTGATAGAAGGTGTACCCAACAATTTCCTTTGGGTATCCTATGAAGACACATTTCTCCGATTTGGGTTCGAGCTTATCAGGTTGAAGATTTTTCACATAAGCATCGCAGCTCCAAACTTTCAGAAATGACAACTTTGGTTTCTTGCCAAACCACAGTTCATAAGGCGTCGTCTCAACGGATTTCGATGGTGCCCTATTTAACATGAATGCAGCCGTCTCTAAAGCATAACCCCAAAACGATAGTGGTAAATCTGTAAGAGACATCATAGATCGCACCAAATCTAGTAAAGTACGATTACGACGTTCGGACACACCATTACGCTGTGGTGTTCCGGGTGGCGTGAGTTGCGAAACTATTCCGCATTGTTTCAAATGTAGACCAAACTCGTAACTCAAACATTCTCCTCCACGATCAGATCGTAGAAATTTTATTTTCTTGTTATGATGATTTTCAACTTCACTATGAAATTCTTTGAACTTTTCAAATGTTTCAGACTTATGTTTCATTAAGTAGATATACCCATATCTGCTTAAATCATCTGTGAAGGTGAGAAAATAACGATATCCGCCACGAGCCTCAATATTCATCAGACCACATACATCTGTATGTATGATTTCCAACAAATCCATTGCTCTCTCCATAGTACCAGAGAACGGCGTTTTGGTCATCTTGCCATGAGGCACGGTTCGCAAGTACCAAGTGATTCATAATCAAGTGATTCCAAAAGTCCATCAGTATGGAGTTTCTTCATGCACTTTACACCGATATGACCTAAACGGCAGTGCCACAAATAAGTTGCACTATCATTATCAACTCTGCATCTTTTGGCATCAACATTATGAATATGTGTATCACTACTATCGAGATTCATCAAAAATAGACCATTCTTCAAGGGTGCATGACCATAAAAGATATTACTCATATAAATAGAACAACCATTATTCTCTGATTTAAATGAATAACCGTCTCGCATCAAACAAGATCCAGATATAATGTTCATGCTCAACGCTGGCACCAAATAACAATTATTTAGGTCTAAAACTAATCCCGAAGGTAGATGTAGACGTAGCATGCCGACCGCGATCACATCGACTTTGGAACCATTTCCCACGCTCATCGTCACCTCGTCCTTTGCCAGTGTTCGCTTAATCCGTAGTCCCTGTTTCGAGTTGCAAATGTTAGCAACAGAACCAGTATCAAATACCCAGGTGCTACTGCAAGCTCTAGTAAGGTACACATCAATAACATGTATATCACATATACCTTTGTTCACCTTGTCATCCTTCTTATCCGCCAAATACTTAGGGCAGTTCCGCTTCTAGTGTCCAGTCTGCTTGCAGTAGAAGCACTTAGTTTCAGGCTTAGGTCCAGATTTGGGTTTCTTCTCCTGAGCAGTAACTTGCTTACTGTTCTTCTTGCAGTGCCCCTTCTTCTTCCCTTTGCCCTTTTTCTTGAAACTGGCGGTCTTGTTGACCATCAACACTTGATGCTCCTTCTTGATTTCTACCTCCGCAGCCTTTAGCATTGCAAAGAGCTCGGGAATTGTCTTATCCATCCCTTGCATGTTATAGTTCATCATGAAGCTCTTGTAGCTTGGTGGCAGTGATTGAAGAACTCTGTCAATGACACTATCAACAGGAAGATTAACTCCCAGTTGAGTTAAGTGATTATGATACCCAGACATTTTGAGTATATGTTCACTGACAGAACTATTCTCCTCCATATTGTAGCTATAGAATTTATTGGAGACTTCATATCTCTCAATCCGGGCATTTTCTTGAAATATTAACTTCAACTCCTGGAACATCTCATATGCTCCATGACGTTCAAAACGTCGTTGAAGTCCCGATTCTAAGCCGTAAAGCATGGCACACTGAACTATCGAGTAGTCATCAGCTTTGCTCTGCCAGATGTTCATAACATCTGGTGTTGCTCTAGCAGCAGGCCTGGCACCTAGCGGTGCTTCCAGGACGTAATTCTTCTGTGCAGCAATGAGGATAATCCTCAACTTACGGACCCAGTCCATGTAATTGCTACCATCATCTTTCAACTTTGCTTTCTCAAGGAATGCATTAAAATTCAACGAAACAACAGCACGGCCATCTATCTACAATCAAACATAGACAAGCAAGATACTATCAGGTACTAACTTCATGATAAATTTAAGTTCAATTAATCATATTACTTAAGAACGCCCACTTAGAAAGACATCCCTCTAATCTTCTAAGTGATCACGTGATCCAAATCAACTAAACCATAACCGATCATCACGTGAAATGGAGTAGCTTCCAATGGTGAACATCAATATGTTGATCATATCTACTATATGATTCACGCTCGACCTTTCGGTCTCAGTGTTCCGAGGCCATATCTGCATATGCTAGGCTCGTCAAGTTTAACCTGAGTATTCTGCGTGTGCAAAACTGGCTTGCACCCGTTGTAGATGGACGTAGAGCTTATCACACCCGATCATCACGTGGTGTCTGGGCACGACGAACTTTGGCAACGGTGCATACTCAGGGAGAACACTTTTATCTTGAAATTTAGTGAGAGATCATCTTATAATGCTACCGTCAATCAAAGCAAGATAAGATGCATAAAAGATAAACATCACATGCAATCAATATAAGTGATATGATATGGCCATCATCATCTTGTGCTTGTGATCTCCATCTCCGAAGCACCGTCATGATCACCATCGTCACCGGCGCGACACCTTGATCACCATCGTACCATCGTTGTCGTTTCGCCAATCTTATGCTTCCACGACTATCGCTACCGCTTAGTGATAAAGTAAAGCATTACAGCGCAATTGCATTGCATACAATAAAGTGACAACCAGATGGCTCCTGCCAGTTGCCGATAACTCGGTTACAAAACATGATCATCTCATACAATAAAATTTAGCATCATGTCTTGACCATATCACATCACAACATGCCCTGCAAAAACAAGTTAGACGTCCTCTACTTTGTTGTTGCAAGTTTTACGTGGCTGCTACGGGCTTAGCAAGAACCGTTCTTACCTACGCATCAAAACCACAATGATAGTTTGTCAAGTTGGTGTTGTTTTAACCTTCGCAAGGACCGGGCGTAGCCACACTTGGTTCAACTAAAGTTGGAGAAACTGACACCCGCCAGCCACCTGTGTGCAAAGCACGTCGGTAGAACCAGTCCCGCGTAAGCGTACGCGTAATGTCGGTCCGGGCCGCTTCATCCAACAATACCGCCGAACCAAAGTATGACATGCTGGTAAGCAGTATGACTTATATCGCCCACAACTCATTTGAGTTCTACTCATGCACAACATCAACGCATAAAACCTAGGCTCGGATGCCACTATTGGGGAACGTAGTAATTTCAAAAATTTCCCTACGCACACGCAAGATCATGGTGATGCATAGCAACGAGAGGGGAGAGTGTTGTCCACGTACCCTCGTAGACCGAAAGAGGAAGCGTTAGCACAACGCGGTTGATGTAGTCGTACGTCTTCATGATCCGACCGATCAAGTACCGAACGCACGGCACCTCCGAGTTCTGCACACGTTCAACTCGATACGTCCCTCAAACTCCGATCCAGCCGAATGTTGAGGGAGAGTTTCGTCAGCACGACGGCGTGGTGACGATGATGATGTTCTACTGACGCAGGGCTTCGCCTAAGCACCGCTATGATATGATCGAGGTGGATTATGGTGGAGAGGAGCACCGCACATGGCTAAGAGATCAAGAGATCAATTGTTGTGTCTTTGGGGTGCCCCCTGCCCCCGTATATAAAGGAGTGGAGGAGGGGGAGGGCCGGCCCTCTCTATGGCGCGCCCTAGGGGAGTCCTACTCCCACCGGGAGTAGGATTTCCCCTTTCCTAGTAGAACTAGGAGCCCTTCCAAGTAGTAGGAGTAGGAGGGAAGGAAAGGGAAGGGAAAAGGAGAAGGAAGGAAGGGGGCTCCCCCCCTCCCTAGTCCAATTCAGACCAGCCCATGGGGAGGGGTGCGGCCACCCTTTCAGGCCTTTCTCTCATTTCCCGTATGGCCCATTAAGGCCCAATACGAATTCCCGTAACTCTCCGGTACTCCCGAAAATACCCGAATCACTCGGAACCTTTCTGATGTCCGAATATAGTCGTCCAATATATCGATCTTTACATCTCGACCATTTCGAGACTCCTCGTCATGTCCCCGATCTCATCCGGGACTCTGAACTCCTTCGGTATGTAAAAACACATAAACTCATAATATAACCGTCATCGAACTTTAAGCATGCGGACCCTACGGGTTCGAGAACTATGTAGACATGACCGAGACACGTCTCCGGTCAATAACCAATAGCGGAACCTGGATGCTCATATTGGCTCCTACATATTCTATGAAGATCTTTATCGGTCAAACCGCATAACAACATACGTTGTTCCCTTTGTCATCGGTATGTTACTTGTCCGAGATTCGATCGTCGGTATCTCAATACCTAGTACAATCTCGTTACTGGCAAGTCTCTTTACTCGTTCTGTAATACATCATCCCGCAACTAACTCATTAGTTGCAATGCTTGCAAGGTTTATAGTGATGTGCATTACTGAGTGGGCCCAGAGATACCTCTCCGACAATCGGAGTGACAAATCCTAATCTCGAAATACGCCAACCCAACAAGTACCTTTGGAGACACCTGTAGAGCACCTTTATAATCACCCAGTTACGTTGTGACATTTGGTAGCACACAAAGTGTTCCTCCGGTAAACGGGAGTTGCATAATCGCATAGTCATAGGAACATGTATAAGTCATGAAGAAAGCAATAGCAACAAACTAAATGATCAAGTGCTAAGCTAACGAAATGGGTCAAGTCAATCACATCATTCTTCTAATGATGTGATCCCGTTAATCAAATGACAACTCTTTGTCTATGGCTAGGAAACATAACCATCTTTGATCAACGAGCTAGTCAAGTAGAGGCATACTAGTGACACTTTGTTTGTCTATTTATTCACACATGTATCATGTTTCTGGTTAATACAATTCTAGCATGAATAATAAACATTTATCGTGATATAAGGAAATAAATAATAACTTTATTATTGCCTCTAGGGCATATTTCCTTCACGATCATCACGTGAGATGGGGTAGTCGTCAATGGTGAACATCTCTATGTTGAGCATATCTACTATATGATTCACGTTCGACCTTTCGGTCTCAAGTGTTCCCAGGCCATGTCTGTACATCCTAGGCTCGTCAAGTTTAACCCAAGTATTCCGCATGTGCAAAACTGTCTTGCACCCGTTGTCTATGAACGTAGAGTCTATCACACCCGATCATCACGTGGTGTCTCAACAGGACGAACTGTAGCAGCGGTGCATACTCAGGGAGAACACTTTTACCTTGAAATTTAGTGAAGGGATAATCTTATAATGCTACCGCCGTTCTAATCAAAATAAGATGTAAATAAGATAACCATCTCATGCAATCAAAATATGTGACATGGTATGGCCATCATCATCTTGTGCTTTTGATCTCCATCTCCAAAGCATCATCATGATCTCCGTCGTCACTGGCACGACACCTTGATCTGCATCATAGCGTCGTGGTCATCTCGCCAACTATTGCTTCTACAACTATCGCTAACGCATAGTGATAAAGTAAAGCAATTACATGGCGTTTGCATTTCATAAAGTAAAGAGACAACCATAAGGCTCCTACCGGTTGTCAGATATCTTACAAAACATGATCATCTCATACAATAATGTTTATCACATCATGTCTTGACTATATCACATCACAACATGCCCTACAAAAACAAGTTAGACGTCCCCTACTTTGTTGTTGCAAGTTTTACGTGGCTGCTACGGGCTACTAGCAAGAACCGTTCTTACCTACTCATAAGACCACAATGGTGTTCTGTCAAGTTTGCTGTTTTAACCTTCTTCAAGGACCAGCCGCAGTCACATTCGATTCAACTAAAGTAGGAGAAACAGACACCCACCAGCCACCTTTATGCGAAACTAGTTGCATGTCAGTCGGTGGAACCGGTCTCATGTGCATGCACATGTAAGGTTGGTCCGGGCCGCTTCATCCCACAATACCGCCGAATCAAAATAGGACGTTGGTGGTAAGAAGTACGACTATCACCGCCCACAACTCTTTGTGTTCTACTCGTGCATATCATCTACGCATAGACCTGGCTCTGATACCACTGTTGGGAAACGTTGCATGGAAAACAAAAACATTCTACGCACACGCAATGATCTATCCATGGATATGCATAGCAACGAGGGGAAGAGTGTGTCTACGTACCCTCCTAGACCGTAAGCGGAAGCGTTTCTCAATGCGGTTGATGTAGTCGAACTTCTTCACGCTTCAACCGATCAAGTACCGAACGCATGGCACCACTGCATTCTTCACATGTTCAGCTCCGTGACGTCCCTCGCCTTCTTGATCCAGCAAGTTGTCGAGGTAGTATATGATTTCCGTCAGCACGACTGCGTGGTGATGGTGATGGTGAAGTGATCCTCATAGGGCTTCGCCTAAGCACTACGAAGATATGACCATGGGAGTAAACGGTGGAGGGGGCGCCGCACATGGCTAACAATTGTCTGGGGTGTGCTAGGAGGCACCCCCACATATATATAGGTGGGAGGGAGAGGGACAAGGCCAGGATGTGCCCCAAGTAGGACCGAATCCTATTTGGGTTCCTCCTAGGCCGGCGCCCCCACCCCTTCCTTATTTACTGGAGGGGGAAGGAAAGTGGAGGGAGGAGGGAAGGAAGGGGGAGGCTGAATCCCCCCCCCCTTTCCTTCTCCCTTCCCCTCTTTCCTTCTCCTATGGTTCGGCCCATATGAGGGGCGCACCAGCCCTTTGTGGCTGGGGCATTTCCCCTCTTGGCCCCTTAGGCCCATATCTTTTGTCGGGGGTGCCCGGAACCCCTTCCGGTGACCCGATATGTACCCGGTACCCTCCGGAACACTTCCGATGTCCGAATACTATCATCCTATATATCAATATTTACCTCTTGACCATTTTGAGACTCCTTGTTATGTCCGTGATCTCATCTGGGACTCCGAACAACATTCAGTCACCAAATCACATAACTCATATAATACAATGTCGTCATCGAACGTTAAGCGTGTGGACCCTACAGGTTCGAGAACTATGTTGACATGACCGAGACACCTCTCTGGTCAATAACCAATAGCAGAACCTGGATGCCCATATTGGCTCCTACATATTCTTTGAAGATCTTTATCGGTCGAACCATTATGACAACATATGTAATTCCCTTTGTCCATCGGTATGTTACTTGTCCGAGATTCGATCGTCGGTATCATCATACCTAGTTCAATCTCGCTATCGGCAAGTCTCTTTACTCGTACAGTAATACATCGCCTCGTGACCAACTCCTTAGTCGTTTGCTTGCAAGCTTATGATGTGTATTACCAAGGGCCCAGAGATACCTCTCCTATACTCAGAGTGACAAATCCTAATCTTGATCTATGCCAACTCAACAAACACCTTCGGAGATACCTGTAGATCATCTTTATAATCACCCAGTTATGTTGTGATGTTTCATAGAAAACAAGGCATTCCTCCGGTATCCGGGAGTTGCATAATATCATAGTTGAAGGAATATGTATTCGACATGAAGAAAGCAATAGCAATAAAACTGAAGGATCATTATGCTAAGCTAACGGATGGGTCTTGTCCATTGTCGGTGTCAAAACCGGCGGATCTCGGGTAGGGGGTCCCAAACTGTGCGTCTAAGGCGGATGGTAACAGGAGGCAGGGGACACGATGTTTTACCCAGGTTCGGGCCCTCTTGATAGAGGTAAAACCCTACGTCCTGCTTGATTGTTCTTGATGATATGAGTATTACAAGAGTAGATCTACCACGAGATCAGAGAAGCTAAACCCTAGAAGCTAGCCTATGGTATGATTGTATGTTGTCCTACGGACTAAAACCCTCTGGTTTATATAGACACCAGAGGAGGCTAGGGTTACACAAGGTCGGTTACAAAGGAGGAGATATCCATATCTGTATTGCCTAGCTTGCCTTCCACGCCAAGTAGAGTCCCATCCGGACACGGGACGAAGTCTTCAATCTTGTATCTTCATAGTCCAACAGTCCGGCCAAAGGATATAGTCCGGCTTTCCGGAGACCCCCTAATCCAGGACTCCCTCAGTTGCCCCCGAACCAGGCTTCAATGACGTCAAGTCCGGCATGCAGTATTGTCTTCGGCATTGCAAGGTGGGTTCTTCTCAAATTTTGAATGTTTGTCAAGCAGTGTCCGGACCCATAAATGTTGAACTTCTTGGCTTCTGCGCCCAATAAGTGCTATCCTCCACGCGTCGAATGAATACGAGGAGCCAGGGCGTTTTTACATTCACCCCCTAGCCAGATAAATAAATCGTCTATTAAAGGGATGGGGATTCTTAGAACCAATCCATACCATCCTCCCATAGAGAGAATCCATCGGAGCGTGCTTCGGAAAAATCCATTCCAACATGGCCGACCACCGCAGCTCCTCCTCCCACCCCCGTAGCCCTAAGTCCGGTGATTGGGAGAGATGTTCCGTCCCACACAGTCAATTAGTTGAATTGCGGACTCAGGGATTCCTCCCTCCAGCGTATATGGTTCCTGTCCGAGCCGGGCTCGCCACCTACAATGGCAGGGAGCAAGCGGAGAGCTTCCCTAGCCCCTCTACGGGGGAGCGGGTGTGCCTTGTTCCCTACTTATTAAGGGGACTCAGATTTCCAATTCATCCGTTCCTCCGTGGGCTCCTGGAGTTTTATGGCCTCCAACTGCATAAATTTCACCCCTGCGTCCATATTACACATCGCCGGCTACGTTGCCCTTTGCGAGTTATTCCTGGGCTATGAGGCTCATTTTGAGCTGTGGAAGAGGTTATTTTGCCTCGTCCCTCGCACACAGAAGGGGTCACTTTATCAAGTGGGCAGAGCCGAAATATGGCGCATCGCCGAAACCGGATACCTGTCTGGTACTCCAAAGAAGATGTCCGAAGACTGGCCTTCGGAATTGTTTTATATGGAGGACGTCCCTCTTCCGGACCCTGTTCGGCGGGGTCTTCCTGAGTTCAACAATGCTCCTCTGAAGAAAAGCCGAAGCTGGCGCCCACGGAGCCCCCGGGAGGAAGATAACGAAGAAGTCCTTTACCTGATGAACCGGATTAAAGCGCTGGCTCAATCAAGATTGACAGTAATCGAAGTTATGTCAATATCCATAATGCAGGGAGTGCAGCCGCTTCAATATCGAGGGCACCCCCTGTGGTGTTTTAACGGGGAAGATGATGCCACCCGTTGCGGGCATAAGGGACCGGACTCCGCTGCTGCTTTAGCAAAAATTATGTCCGAGTTGTTCAAGGGAGAGGAAGAGGAGTTCATCCGCATCAAGCCACGGGATGGACTCTCCATGTACAACCCTCCAAGCTGGGTGAGTTATATCTCCTTACTCCCATTCTTCCCACATTTTTTGTCGTGGGTACTTACCATGCCATTTTACGGCAGGAACTGCGAAAAGCTGTAAGGGAGGTCAACAGCCCATCTCCACAACCAGAGGACCCTGACCAGGCCCTTGGTCCCGGACTCAAAGAAGATCCGGACATATTCGTGGAGCTGATAGACAGGTAGTTCTATCAATTGAGCTGTGATGACGCCATGGTGGCCATTACGGCCGACTATCCCGGAATGCTTCCTGCATCACACGTAAGAAAAACCAAAATCCCAACTCTAAAAACTAGGATCCCCTTTTAGACACTTCACCTATCATATAAATATGGTGTTTTATAGGGAAGGCATTTGGGACGCCATGCCGAACCCGCAGCAACTCGCCAGCAAGAGGCACCGAGGCCGGGTAGGCCAAAGAGGAAGGCGGTCAGGATAGAGACGCCGGTGCAGAGGTATGACAAAAAAACCCGCTCCGTGGTTGTCGTCTTTCTCAAAATGTAATGACGTCCATGCTTATTTAATAGAAAAAACGCTCGCCGGAATATGTCCGGAGAGGCTGCCGATCATGCTTC
Source organism: Triticum urartu (assembly GCF_003073215.2). Lineage (NCBI taxonomy): Eukaryota > Viridiplantae > Streptophyta > Magnoliopsida > Poales > Poaceae > Triticum > Triticum urartu. Next base: position 280,870,052 of record NC_053028.1, read on the forward strand.
CACCAGTCGGGCTCTAGGGCCGGACATAGAGGCAGAAGCCGACATGGGGCGGACGCCGGATACTCCTCCTACAGAGGATGCGGATAGACTGTCTGCTACAAATTCAGAAGTGGAGAGCGCCATGAATCATAGGCGTCGCCGGGCCATACTCCGTGACGCTTGCTTCTCACCAGAGGCATTTGATGCCTTCAATTCTGGAGACGCGTACCTCCATGCTGCTCAAAATGGTCTAGCCAGAGCCATGGACCAGTATGTAAGGGATGTACGGGTAAGTAAATCTGACAATTATATGTATCAGTAGCCCCTGAGACTTGAAACAGTTGACGCAACTGATTTAAGGATCAATATTTGTGCAGGTTCTTACTGAGAAGAATACCCAACTGTCTCAAGAGCTGGACGAGTGTAAGGCCCAGCTGGAAGCCGCTGTTGCCGCATTGAAGGAGTCCACAAAGGGTCCCCCTGGTAACTCTTTTGTCTATTGCAAAGAATATCAGTACCAGGTAGTATGCGGCGTACATGCACACCTAACAATAGATGTTGCAGGTGGCCCCAGAGTGAATCCGGAGGCCATGGAGGCGGATACGGCACGTGATGATCGACAGCGAAACGCTGGCGAGCGCGTGCTGACGCGAGTCAGGCAGGAGAAAAACGATCTTCAAGATGCCAATATCCGGCTGGGCGTGGAATTCAAGGATGTCCGAGCCCAGCTTGCAGACTCCGTGAAGGAGAATAAACGGCTTCAGTGCGGCATTTTTAGTAAGTGCTTGAACGAACTTTTTTAAAGGAGTTCGGCGAAGAAGCCTGCTAACAGCGTTATATCTGCAGGTATGCTGACGGGTCGTCCCGCAGAAGAGATGCCTGGGTCCTCGGATGATCTTCTGCCAGAGCTCTCACAACTACACGAACAAGTTTGGCAGGTGATGCATAGTATTGCCCATGCCTTGTGGCCGTCCGCGTCCCCGCCAGGAGGCATGGGGGAGCTTATAGAGAAGCTGAAGGGAGCACGGCGGCGCTTCCGGTTATGGAAGATATCGGCCTATCGACAGGGTGCACGGGAAGCCTGGGCTATGGTGAAGACACGATACACCAAGGCTGACCCAAACCACATGGCCGAGGTCGGACCTGTGGGGCCCGATGGGAAAGAAATCCCTGTCAGTTTAGTGTATGATCAAGTAGAGTTAGCCGCAAAGTATTCCCAACAGGATTGTAGGCTAGACAGCCTGTTGGATGGTATAGAAGAAGAATTTAATCAGCCTTAGTGACTGTGTACTTCAAGTGACATATGCAATGTCCCTAGCCGGATTGTAAATCATTTGTCATGGCGGACCTTTTCGCTTCGACCTCTGGACCCGATAGTCCAGAGTGTATCCAGATACCCACTCGGTTATATAAAAACCAGGGCATGCATGGAAACCAGGCATAGAGGTCATAAGTGCTTGAACAGACAAGTGCCCAGCTAGCTATGTTATATTACATGGGTAGTAAGAAACATCTTCCAGGGAGAATAGTTCCGTTAAGGGTTCCTTTCCCTGGGTACGCATGCCCTAATGTGCATGTCCGGGCTGCAAGTCACAGGTTAAAAACATCTGGGGGCGTGTAGTAATTTAAATGAAAGTCATCTTTTATTCACCGACCGAATATTCCCTTAAGAACGCTAGCTTTCGGCTTCACCCAGTCTGAGGTACACATCCGGCTGACCCGGCAGTAACAATCACAGAGGAGCTCCCCTTATGCCCTAGCCGAATTAACGGGAACGTAGGGCATAAACACAAGAGCCAGGCAACCCAGCTTGGCCAAAACTTAAGTCATATCGATGCATATAATGGCGAAAAAGGTACATACGGAAGGATGACACATGTGCGGGGCATGAAGGCCGGAAAGATAATTAGATTAAGCTTCTGTATAGGAAGTGTCGGTGTCAAAACCAGCGGATCTCGGGTAGGGGGTCCTGAACTGTGCGTCTAAGGCGGATGGTAACAGGAGGCAGGGGACACGATGTTTTACCCAGGTTCGGGCCCTCTTGATGGAGGTAAAACCCTACGTCCTGCTTGATTTATTCTTGATGATATGAGTATTACAGGAGTTGATCTGCCACGAGATCGGAGAGGCTAAACCCTAGAAGCTAGCCTATGGTATGATTGTATGTTGTCCTACAGACTAAAACCCTCCGGTTTATATAGACACCGGAGAGGCTTAGGGTTACACAAGGTCGGTTACAAAGGAGGAGATATCCATATCTGTACTGCCTAGCTTGCCTTCCACGCCAAGTAGAGTCCTATCCGGACACGGGATGAAGTCTTCAATCTTGTATCTTCATAGTCCAACGGTCTGGCCAAAGGATATAGTCCGGCTGTCCGGAGACCCCCTAATCCAGGACTCACTCAGTAGCCCCTGAACCAGGCTTCAATGACGATGAGTCCGGCGCATAGTGTTGTCTTCGGCATTGCAAGGCGGGTTCCTCCTTCGAACACATCACAGAAGAGTTTGAATACTAGGATAGTGTCTGACCCTGCAAAATAAATTCCACATACCACCGTAGAGAGAATAATATTTCCACAAATCTTAATCTGCTGACACGCTTTGGCAACATGACATCAGGCCATGGCTCGGTGATTATTCGAACCATTTTTCTTCAACCAGCTCCACACATAACGCGAGGCGGTTTCTTGACACGTCTTGTCAAAGCAAAGATCGTGTTCCCCTAATTATGGGATTCTCATCGATACGGTCGTGGGTAACCCAACCGTGCCTAGGACTCCTAGATTTCAGGCAAGTCCCAAATGGCCACTAGGAGGATGCTTGATATTCACCCTCTTGATAAAGGGACAAGGCTTTTCCCTCCCGTGCTCAATCGAATCCTTCCCCCGCCTCGAGTTCTAACACCCAAAGGCCAGGTCAGGTGCTTCGGGCCTTCAATCATGTCCGGATCTAGCCTTCAAGGCCGGTGGATGCCCTCCTCCATTACAAAAGAGGATATCAAGAACTTGAGGGAGGCCAGATACCTGACCGCCGAGGTTTCGCATCGGCTGCCTGCCCGAGGGCAGGTCGTCCCTACTCCCGAACCCAACGAGAATGTTGTGTTCATCTCCCACTTCCTCTGAGGTCTAGGCCTCACTCTACATCCCTTCGTTAGGGGTTTGATGTTCTATTATGAGCTAGATTTCCATGATCTAGCCCCGGACTCCTTTCTCCACATCTCAGCATTTATTATCGTATGTGAGGCCTTCCTCCGCATTACCCCTCACTTCGGCCTGTGGCTCAAGACCTTTGACGTGAAGCCGAAGATGGTCGAGGGGCAGCATGTAGCGTCTGGAGGCGCATTAATAAGCAAGATCGCTGGAGCTCCATGGCCAAAGGGTTCCTTTCCAGAGGTGTCCGGATTATGGCAACGGGAGTGGTTTTACATCACAGCTCCCAGAAGTGCCAAGTGGGTGGCTGCCCTTGCTTTGCGCTCGGGCCCTCCACCACAACTGATGTCATGGATTAGCAGAGGGCTGAGCTAGGGTACAGCCAAGGACGTGCCTATACTGCAGAGCCGCATTCAAGATCTCTTCGAAGGAGATTTCAGTCTGGTTACAGTGGTGCAAGTCATGCTAGTTCGTCGAGTCCAGCCATGCAAACGCCGGCCCCTCCGCATGTGGGAGTTCAACCCAGAAGGACCGCACACTATTCAGAATTTCCTCGGCCTAACGCACGAGGAGATGGATAAATCATTCTTCGGACCCCAAATAGAGTGTCCGGACACCACCGAGGACGTGGGCCTGAGCAGCAACCGCACCGCGGCCCAAGCAAGTAATCCTCCAGCCGAACACACTGTCTTTTATTTATCATGACATCATTCTGAAGAATCGCTTTGACCAGGACTGGATAACAAAGGCGAAGATGATCCGGTGTTCGGCACCCCTTCCTGAAGGCTTGGACAATTCGGTGCTGGAGAAGATGCTCGAGCCAGCACCTTGCCCGGTGCCCTCAAAGGAAGATGGAGGGGGGAAAGAGGGCGAAAGCGGGCCTCCACCGCTACCTATTCCGACCGAGGGAATGAGTGCCTCCATCAGGGAGGATAACCAAGGGGAGGAATCTGACATTCTCTCACCCTGGAGAAGGAAGAGGACTAACTCTGAAGATCCGGAAACCAAGGTTTCCAAACGGGAGAAGAAATTTCCACCAGAGGGTCCTGCCTTGGAGGGCGCTCTTGCAGCACAAAGTCCGCGCGGGGATCAGCCCTCTAACGAGCTGTAAGTAATCAAAAAGTACTTTAATAGTGAAGATATACTACCTTACCTCTGAGGAAAATAACCGAAGCATTTATCTTGCAGTTCAGAACTTAGCCCTTCTCAGCAGAGCTCGTCTTCGGGGGATCTTCTTCCGGAGATGATGGAGAGCGAAACGCCTCCCCCGGACTCCCCCGCTCAAGAAGCGGGCGACCTTGAAGTGTCGCCACGGAGGGCCTCACCGGATCAGGTGAGGCCAAAAGATAATCCTATGGTCGCCCGAAGTCCCCAGTATCCGGATCTTGAAGAGAGCAACCAAAAGAATCCGGCACCGTCTGGTATGCGGTCGGACGCACTGAGGGATCTGCTAGAGCGAGCAACTATCTCAGAAGAACACCGTACATTGATGGGTACGGTGATTGAAAGGATTTCGTCCGCCAAAAGAGGGTTGCATGAAGCCTTTATGAGTCTACTGACGGGTTTTGAGGTACGTGAAATGATATATATTTGTGATAGTACCGCACATTTTTAGGTGTGCCCTGTGTAGATAGTAGCCCCTGAGACTCTGGTTGTCGTCAAGAACGGTGGCAAACAGAGGATCGTAGTCCCAGGTAATAACCAGAACGCCTTCATGTGCAGGTGGTTGAAGCTCCGGTGGCTAGCCGGACTTATGGGTTTGCCGAACTAAAGCGACAACTGGATGCGGCGGATGCCGACATCGAGCTTGTTAACAAGCGGCACGATGAGGCACAGGGTAAGGGATGTTTTCTGGTGAATGTCACATATTAAGAGCAGCGTGATGCCAGTATCTTTAATATGTTGTGCCAGCAGATGGAGCTGCCACCGTGGAGACCCTTCGGGCGGAGCTTGCCCGAGCCAAGGAGCAAGCAAGAAGTAATAATGCGGCTGCTTTGAAGGCGGCCAAAGAGTTAAGAGCCGAGAAGGCCGCGCATAGCGAGACCAAAGAAAAAATGGCCAAGATGACTATAAAGTTGAAAGACACTGCCGACCGCTGCCAACTTCTTGAAGAAGAAAACCGGGCGAAGGCGATGGACCTGGAAAAGGCCACGATGGCGACCAAAGACACCGGCTCTGCAATGAGAGCAAAGAAGGAGGAACTGCGTGAAGCCGGGGATATAGTGGCTGGGAAGCCCTTTATGCTGCGGAGGAAGTTTGGAGATCCTCGGTATGCCCCTCTGGATCGGCTGTGGAGTTCGGCAGACGCATATTTGGACTTGGCGGCGAGCGCTGTCGATGCGGCTAAATACTTCCGAGATCAAACAGATCGTGAAGTGGACAAACTGTTCTGGTCGCAATTTAACGTTCCAGAGCGTCCACTTCCATTGACTGATCAGCTTGCCGAATGGGCCGAGCTGAATAGATTGTCCGGACTCGCCATGAGGTCTGTTGTAGATCATCTGTGGCCGGAAAGGACAAAGCCGAACAGTTATTTTAGCTTGGTGCAGCAGTTCCTTGATGCGGTGCCGTGCATTAATGCGATGAAGAGGTCGGCATGCATAGAAGGCTCGCGGATGGCCCTTGCCCGTGTCAAGACATACTGGGCGGAGATGGATGCCACCACTGTTGTGGCGCAGGGTTCGGCCATAGGCCGAGTGGCTACCGAGCACTATTTTGAAGAAGTTCTTGAAGGCACTCGTTCGATAGAGGCCCAGTGCTCGAAGAATATTATGTTTGAGTGACATGTATTCCCATTGTAAAAACAATGTTTTATTGAATTTATCAAGGTTGTATTTATACTTTTGCCCAAAAGTAATATGATGCCTCCTGTGCGGCCGTTTACATATATATGTATATAACCTGAAAGATTGCAGTCGTCGACTTCAGCCCCCACGCATATAATGCGGGGGTGTTCACAGAAGACGCATTTTCACACTTAATCCAATGTCTTGGTCCTATTATGGAGGTGATAGCGCAGCGAACTAGGCAACCGGACTATAATGCTTTAACACTTTCACTTAGCCAGAGGAGTTTGACAGTGGGGTACTATATAGCCCCTGGTGGCTCCGCACTCGTCCGAATTCGGGGTGCATACATGCCTGGCCGGGAAACGGCCCTTCGTTTAAGCGGAGGAATCCCTTAGATTCCGATAGGTCATTGAGTGGTTGACCAGTCTCACGCTATATCATGACAGTCAGTTTTCGGCTTTCTCTACTGAGGTGCTCGTCCGGATGAACCAAGGCACAATCGCAGTAGTTCTCCGGGTGCCGCCTTAGCCGATAGAGTGGAACGTAAGGCAGCAAAACATAGGAGCCGGGCAAACCCAACATTTGACCACAGACATGATTCGGAGCTGATGCATATAAGGCCAAACTCGCGACGCCAAACACTCCCTAAGTTGTTCAGTCTTTATTGTGGGCCTAAACCGTGCCCTTTGTAAGAAGCCCCTGGTGTCCAGGTACGTGCATTATTCTGACGTGGCCACATGCCAAGACGTCAGCATCCTTCTCAATTGTACTGAGAATCCGAGGGATGTGTATCAACAAGAGACAGTAAAAAAGGTTGACGCAGGGTCTTAATCTAAAAAGAATCCTTGGAACGGGTCCCTGCTGCACGTCTGCGCCTGTGTCTCTGTTGTGCCGTATCCTAGATGGGTGTAGCGTGATGGTCATCTGTAAAAGAGAGGAACTTAGGTGAAAATTTGTCGTGCAAAAAGGTAGGTTTAAAGAAACCATGTTCAATTAAAGATGAGTAAAAATTGCCACTTGTCTGCACGCATTGAGCCCCTTGTATTTGTAATAGGGGTGTGGCCATCAAACCTATATGAATTACATATAGTTGCGCCGGACTCGTTTAACCATGTCTGTGGTCTTGACGACCTATCGAATGCTTTAGTTGGTGAGGCCGTTTTAGTGTGCGGCTGCCAACGCCGCTGCACTCTCTTCGGCGCGCAGGGATCGCTCAATATTTCCATTTACTGTAATGATGCCACGTGGATCGGGCATCTTAAGAGTGAGGGAAGAATAATGCGGTATTGCATTAAAGTGAGCGAAAGCTTCGTGTCCAAGTAGTGCTTGATAGCCACTTTGGAATGGCGCAATGTGGAAGGTTAAATTTTCACCGCGGAAGTTATCGGGGAAGCCGAATATAACCTCTAGTAGCAGGGAACCCGTGCAATGAGCCCCTGGGCCTGGCGTTACTCCTTTAAAGGTAGTATTCCTGTGGCAAATTTTCGTTGGGTCTGTCCCCATTTTGCGGACTGTGTCCTGATATATCAGGTTTAGACTGCTCCACTGTCCATCAGGACTCGTGTGAAGTGGTTTCCGTCAATTATTGGATCTAATACCAAGGCAGCCCATCCTGCACGCCAGATACTTGCCGAGTAATCCTGATGGTCGAAGGTGATCGGTTGAGACGGCCAGTGGCAGAACTCCACGGTGATAGGCCCTTGGGCATATTTATCTGGGAGTGCCGCTTTGTTTCTCCCCTTTATCACATGTAACACGTTTACTGTTTTGACTTCTGGTGGAAATTTCTTCAGTTCCCCAGTGCTTTGCTTGCGAGGCTCATCCTCGTCTTTGCTTGGTGTATCCTGCCCCTTGTGTTCGGCGTTGAGCTTGCCGGACTGCTTGAAGACCCAGCATTCTCTATGGGTATGATTTGCATGTTCATCGGGGGTGCTGTGGATCTGACATATTTGGTCCAGAATTTTGTTTAGGCTGGACAGTTCATCTCTGGCGCCTTTAGAGGACGGATTTCGCTGACCTGGCCGAGAGCTTCTGAATCCGGCGTTTACTGACGTGCTCTTCGGGATGTCTTCTTTATTCCGACGCTTATTATTTTTGTTGCGTCGTGATTTCCTGTTTCCATCTCTAACTTCGGATGTACTTGGGTCGCTGGTGCTGCATCGGGCTAGCCAGCTGCCCTCGCCCGCGCAAAAGCGGGTCATGAGGCTTGTTAATGCTGCCATTGTTCTCGGCTTTTCTTGGCCGAGGTGTCTGGCAAGCCATTCGTCTCGGACGCTGTGCTTAAAAGCTGCCAAGGCTTCGGCGTCCGGACAGTCGACTATTTGGTTCTTTTTAGTAAGAAACTTGTTCCAAAGCTTTCGGGCTGACTCTCCGGGCTGTTGAGTTATATGACTCAAATCGTCCGCGTCCTGAGGTCGGACATAAGTCCCTTGAAAATTTGCCCAAAAAGCGTCCTCGAGCTCTTCCCAGCTTCCAATGGAGCTTTCGGGGAGGCTTTTAAGCTAGTGCCGGTCTGGCCCTTTGAGCTTGAGGGGTAAGTACTTGATGTCATGGAGATCATCTCCTCGAGCCATATGGATATGGAGGATATAGTCCTCAATCCTGACCCCAGGGTCTGTTGTTCCGTCGTATGCCTCTATGTTTACGGGTTTGAATCCCTCTAGAAATTCGTGGTCTAGCACTTCGTCGGTGAAACATAGGGGGTGTGCGGCACCCCTGTATCTGGGTGTACCGTGATGTTCGGATTTTTGTTGTGTTGCATCCTATGCTGGAGCGCGCTTGCGTGGTCCATAGATGGATCTGGTTGTGCCGTACTTTTGATGCGAGCCCTCGCGTGGATCGCGTATTGGCTTATGTGCGGCGTTGTTTGCCGCTCTATGTTGGCCGTGAGGTCGACTATCCGGCCAGATGGCCGTTTTAATTTTTGGTTGCGGGGGATCTAAGGCCTCCTTATCGAATTCAGGTAGCAACTTCCGCTTCGGGTAGCTCTTGGTGTGGCGATTACCGCCGTACTTCGTTGTTGTGTTGAGTACTTTACTCCATCTGATTCTGAGTGTGTCTTGCGCAGCCTTGAGCCTTTGCTTCTGCTTTTTTAGACTCCTCGTGGTGGCAACAAGCCTTTGATGGGCATTCTGTTGCTCTGGGTGTATGTCCGGTGTGATGTCGTCCGGACTATTATCTTTGACAGAGTCGGGTTGTTTGGTTTGATTCTCCGTGTTGTCGTGGTCCGGCAATGGTTCACCCTGCTCTAACACTGGGTCTATATGATCGTTGTTTCTGCCGAGGCAGGATTTGGAGCGGCGCTTACGTTGCCGCTTTGACTGCTTCTCGAGGGGACAACCCTTCGTTGCGTCCTTCCGTTCCTCGTCGTCGTTTTCTTTTGGTGTGTCCACCATGTATATGTCATGCGATGAAGTGGGCGTCCAATGCCCTGTGGGCAGTGGTTCCTATTCGTCTCCTGCATCGTCGTCCATACCGTCGATGTCTTTAGAGTCAAAGTCGAGCATGTCGGTTAAGTCATCGACAGTGGCTACTAAGTGGGTGGTGGGTGGGCGGCGAAGTTCTTCGTCATCCGCATCCCGATCCTGCCGGACATAGTTCGGCCAGGATCCTCCTGACAAGGAGAGAGACCTTAATGAGTTCAGTATGTCGCCGAAGGGCGAGTGCTCAAAAATATCCGTGGAGGTAAACTCCATGATCGGCGCCCAATCGGATTCGATAGGAACGGGCGCAGGCGGTTCGGAGTCCGTGGCCGGAGAAGGATCCGGCAGTTTTGCAACACGGCTCTCGTGAAGGGTAAGGTCGATCCTCGGCTCGATCGCCGCTGAGAGTGCGGCCTCCGTGGCGGGGTCTATCCCTCCGTCCTCGGATGACGCGATAGGCTCCGAATTGAGGGTGGAGCAGTTGTCGGTGCGATCTCCTGAACATTGTCTGATGGCAGAGCTAAATCATGCTCATCAAGAACGTGCGGCGCACTCGGCAGGGGCTCGAATCCGTCGAAGATCAAGTCTCCGCGGACATCGGCCGTGTAGTTTAAGTTTCCAAATCTGACCTAATGGCCAGGGGCGTAATTTTCGATCTGCTCCAGATGGTCAAGCGAGTTGGCCCGCAATGCAAAGCCGCTGAATACAAAGATTTGTCCGGGGAGAAAAGTCTCACCCTGGACTGCATCGCTCCCGATGATCAAAGGAGCCATCAAGCCTAACGGTGACGACACAGAGGAACTCTCAATGAAAGCACCAATGTCGGTGTCAAAATCGGCGGATCTCGGGTAGGGGGTCCCGAACTGTGCGTCTAAGGCGGATGGTAACAGGAGGCAGGGGACACGATGTTTTACCCAGGTTTGGGCCCTCTTGATGGAGGTAAAACCCTACGTCCTGCTTGATTTATTCTTGATGATATGAGTATTACAAGAGTTGATCTACCACGAGATCAGAGAGGCCAAACCCTAGAAGCTAGCCTATGTTATGATTGTATGTTATCCTACGGACTAAAACCCTCTGGTTTATATAGACACCGGAGAGGGTTAGGGTTACACAAGGTCGGTTACAAAGGAGGAGATATCCATATCCGTACTGCCTAGCTTGCCTTCCACGCCAAGTAGAGTCCTATCCGGACACGGGACGAAGTCTTCAATCTTGTATCTTCATAGTCCAACAGTTCGGCCAAAGGATAGAGTCCGGCTGTCCGGAGACCCCCTAATCCAGGACTCCCTCAGGAAGCCCCCAGGTATATTGAGCGCGGTTAGCGCGTCAAGACTGTGTAACCAAGACACGGGTTTAGCCCTTTAGGGCTTTGAAGAGAAAAGAGAGAAAGAAAGAGGGAAAAACAGATGTGCAAAAAATCATGGAGGTAATGAGACGAACATAGAGTCCGGCGCTAGGCATAGAATCTTCGTAGTCTAGCTGCGTTCCATGGGTTTGGCTCGAGTCGATTATTCGATGCATCCCACAGACGGTATGCTCCACCGGTCAGAACCTGGTTAATAATGAAGGGACCTTCCCATTTGGGCTTGAGCTTGTTCTTTTTCTTCTCCGGCGGGCGCAGAACTAGTTCACCAACGTTATAGGTTTTGGCCCGCACTTCTCTGCTTTGATACCTTCGAGCCTATTGTTGATAGAATGCGGAACGGGCTTTTGCCACGTCGCGCTCCTCCTCCAGGGCATCCAAACTGTCCTGCCGATCGAGCTCGGCCTCTCTTTCTTCATACATGCGCACTCGAGGTGAGTCATGGATTATGTCGCAAGGCAGTACCACCTCAGCGTCGTACACCATAAAGAACGGTGTGTATCCGGTAGTGCGATTCGGCGTGGTCCGCAGTCCCCATAGTACGGAGTTGAGCTCCTCTACCCAATGGGTGTCTGATTCCTTTAAGGACCGGACTAATCTGGGTTTCATACCACTCATGATAAGACCATTCACGCGTTCGACTTGACCGTTAGTTTGTGGATGATAGACAGAAGCGTAATCGAGCTTGATGCCCATGTTGCTGCACCAAAGTTTCACCTCGTTGGCTGTAAAGTTTGTGCCATTGTCAGTGATGATGCTGTGGGGAACGCCATAACGGTGCACAACCCCGGATATGAAGTCTATCACATGTCCGGATTCAGCCGTTTTGACAAGTTTGGCCTCTATCCATTTGGTGAATTTGTCCACCATGACCAGTAAGTATTTTCTCTTATGGGTTCCCCCTTTGAGGGGTCCGACCATATCGAGCCCCCAGACCGCGAAGGGCCAAGTAATGGGGATGGTTTGGAGGGCGGTAGGTGGCATGTGGCTTTGGTTTGCAAAAAGCTGGCAACCAACACAATGTTGAACCAGATGCTGTGCATCTGCTCGGGCCGTCGGCCAATAAAAACCTGTACGGAAGGCCTTGCTTACAAGGGCCCGGCTGCTGCGTGGTGGCCGCCGAGTCTGGCATGGATTTCTGCTAACAGCTTCCGCCCTTCCTCTTCTGAGATGCACCTTTGAAGGACTCCGGTTGTGCTTTTCTTATAAAGCTCTCCCTCATGGACCTTGTAGGCTTTAGATGGCCGCACTATGCAGCAAGCCTCATTTTGGTCCTCGGGTAATTCATTTCTAGTTAGGTAGGCCAGGAATGGTTCTGTCCATGGGGCGATGACGACCATTATCACGTGGGCTGAAGGTGTTATTTCGGTGGCAGAGCCTCTGATTATGTCAGAGTATTCGGTATCTGGGGTTGTGGCTGGGTCCGGACTAATTTTGCTGGTGTCCCCTTCCCATACCACAGATGGTTTAAACAGTCTTTCTAGGAAGATGTTTGGTGGGACAGGGTCGCGTTTAGCGCCGATACGAGCTAGGATGTCCGATGCCTGGTTGTTTTCCCGAGCCACGTCGTGGGATTCCAGCCCCTCGAACCGAGCTGACATTTTGAGGACGGCGTTGCGATATGCTGCCATTTTTGGATCCTTGGCATCAAAGTCTCCATTTATTTGGGATATTGCGAGGTTCGAGTCCCCACGCACCTCTAGGCGTTGGATGCCCATGGAGACCGCCATCCGAAGGCCGCGTAGTAGGGCCTCGTATTCGGTTGCGTTATTGGAGTCCATATATAGTATTTGGTGCACGTATTGCACCGTGTCTCCGGAGGGGGGACGTCAGGACGACGCTAACCCCTAGACCAGCCAGCATTTTAGAGCCGTCGAAGTGCATGATCCAATTGGAGTATGCATCGTACTCTTTAGGGAGTTTGGCTTCTGTCCATTCGGCTACGAAGTCGGCTAGTACTTGCGACTTAATGTCTCGTCTATGTCCATCTTTTGGAGAGTTTCCTCATAGATGAGGTTTAATCCGCTGCCGCCATCCATGAGCACCTTAGTGAGCTGAAAGCCGTCCACAATTGGACTGAGGACCAGAGTGGCTGGTGTTCGAGCTGTTCGGAATTTAGGTTCGTCACTGGCGTTGAAGGTGATAGCCGTGTCGCTCCATGGATTTATTGCTGCCACATGGCAGACTTCGGCGAGGCCGCGGAGTGCTCGCTTACACCTATTATTTGAGGCGAAGGTCTCGAAGACTGTTAGTACTGTGTTGTTATCCGTGGGGAGGTGCTCTGAGGTATTTTGGGTGAGGAGATCCTCACCGCTTTTGGCAACCTGCCGGAGTACCCAACATGCTCTAAGGCTGTGTGTTGATATGGTATCCGCTGTACTATGAATTTTACAGGGCCCGTTGAGCCATCCCTCCAATACGGTTCCACGCCCTATAATGGGCTTTTGCTTCTTTGTAATTGGTTCGGGCGACTTATAAGAGTGCGCCCTTTTAGTTCAGACTGGGGGTTTTGTCAGAGCCGGATTATCCCAAAATTGCGTTTGGGTTTTCCAGGCACTCTCCATCGCACAGTAGTTCCGTACAATGTCCGTCAAATCAGCGAAGTGTGCTACGTCACGGCGACTTATGGCATTGAGGACTCCCTTGTTCGTGCAATTGTTGCAAAAGAACAAAATTGCATCTTCCTCGCGATAGTCCTTGACCTTGTTCATTACAAGGAGGAATCTGGCCCAATAGTGATGTACTGTCTCTTGGGGCACTTGCCTAATGTGGGAAAGATAGTTTGTATCTGGGTGGGTGGGTGGATTGAAATCCGAACCTTGACCCTATTTGTGATCCCGGGGCAGGGGAGTTTCTGATCTTGGAAGTTCGGGCTCCGGGATATTGCCCTATGGGTTCGGTATGCGTCCTGATTCTGGATTCAGGGTTAGGGCAGCGTCCTCCCATGAGCGTGTATCCTGTTCGGAGAGCTCGGGAATCCGGACATAGTTCGTCCTCAGGATGGAGGGAGAATCGCCGCATTGCTCCTCCACCACCGCTATTTGATGGCTGACCGGCGGAGAGTTAATTTCCCTTTGGTCGGGTTTAAGCCCGATCCGATCGTAGTCCGTAGTGACTCCTAGAGCGGCAATGCAATCCAAGAGCTCGCTCAAAGAGGAGATCTCCATTGGATCCATCTGCTCGGTGAATTTTGAGCCAATGTGGAGGCTATTTTCGATGACCCGAGAGGTCATCGTCGGGCAGCGGCCGAGCGGGCGGTCAGGACGAAGCCGCCTAGTCGGAGAGTTTGGCGTACAACCAGGGCTCCCCCAGAGGTGATGTTGTCCTTGACAACAAGGCGAGCCATCTTCCTTATGATGACAACACAGTGGAATTCTCAATGAAAGCACCAATGTCGGTGTCAAAACCGGCGGATCTCGGGTAGGGGGTCCCGAACTGTGCGTCTAAGGCAGATGGTAACAGGAGGCAGGGGACACGATGTTTTACCCAGGTTCGGGCCCTCTTGATAGAGGTAAAACCCTACGTCCTGCTTCATTGTTCTTGATGATATGAGTATTACAAGAGTGGATCTACCATGAGATCAGAGAGGCTAAACCCTAGAAGCTAGCCTATGGTATGATTGTATGTTGTCCTACAGACTAAAACCCTCCGGTTTATATAGACACCGGAGGAGGCTAGGGTTACACAAGGTCGGTTACAAAGGAGGAGATATCCATATCCATACTGCCTCACTTGCCTTCCACGCCAAGTAGAGTCCCATCCGGACACGGAACGAAGTCTTCAATCTTGTATCTTCATAGTCCAACAGTCCGGCCAAAGGATATAGTCCGGCTGTCCGGAGACCCCCTAATCCAGGACTCCCTCATCCATCACATCATTCTCCTAATGATGTGATCCCGTTATCAAATGACAACTCATATCCATGGTTATCAAACCTTAACCATCTTTGATCAACGAGCTAGTCTAGTAGAGGCTCACTAGGGACACGGTGTTTGTATATGTATTCACACATGTATTAAGGTTTCCGATCAATACAATCTAGCATGAATAATAAACCTTTATCATGAATAAGGAAATATGGAATAACAACTTTATTATTGCATCTAGGGCATATTTCCTTCAGTCTCCCACTTGCACTAGAGTCAATAATCCAGTTCACATCACCATGTGATTTAACACCCATAGTTCACATCGCCATGTGGCCAACACCCAAAGAGTTTACTAGAGTAAATAATCTAGTTCACATCGACATGTGATTAACACCCAAAGAGTACTAAGGTGTGATCATGTTTTGCTTGTGAGAGAGGTTTAGTCAACGGGTTTGTCATATTTAGATCCGTATGTATTTTGCAAATTTATATGTCTACAATGCTATGCATGCAGCTACTCTAGTTAATTGCTCCCACTTTCAATATGTATCCAGATCGAGACTCAAAGTCATCTGGATCGGTGTCAAAGCTTGCATCGGCGTAACTCTTTACGACGAACTCTTTACCACCTCCATAACCAATAAACATTTCCTTGGTCCTCTTTAGGTACCTAAGGATAATTTTGACTATTGTCAAGTGATCTACTCCAGGATCACTATTGTACCCCCTTGCCAAACTCATGGCAAGGCACACAACAGGTCTGGTACACAGCATGTCATACTTTATAGAACCTATGACTGAGGCATAGGGAATGACTTTCATTCTCACTATATATTCTGTCATGGTCGGGTTTAGAGTCATACTCAACTTCACACCTTGTGACACACGCAAGAACCCTTTCTTTGACTGATCCATTTTGAACTTCTTCCAAACTTTATCAAGGTATGTGCTTCGTGAAAGTCCTATCAAGCGTCTTGATCTATCTCTATAGATCTTGATGCCCAATATATAAACAGCTTTACCGAGGTCTTTCATTGAAAAACTATTATTCAAATATCCTTTTATGCTATCCAGAAATTATATATCATTTCCAATCAACAATAAGTCATCCACATAGAGTATCAGAAATGCTATAGGTCTCCCACTCACTTTCTTGTAAATACAGGCTTCACCGTAAGTCTGTATAAAACAACATGCTTTGATGACCTCATCGGAGCGTATATTCCAACTCTGAGATGCTTGCACCAGTCCATAGATGGATCGCTAGAGCTTGCACACTTTGTTAGCACCTTTAGGATCGACAAAAACTTTTGGTTGCATCATATACAACTCTTCTTTAAGAAATCCATTAAGGAATGCAGTTTTGACATCCATTTGCCAAATTTCATAATCATAAAATGCGGCAATTGCTAACATGATTTGGACTTGCATAAGCATCTATACGAGTGGGAAGGTCTCATCATAGTCAACCCCTTGAACTTGCCGAAAACCTTTCGCGACAAGTTGAGCTTTGTAGACGGTGACATTACCATCGGTGTCAGTCTTCTTCTTGAAAATACATTTATTCTTAACGGCTTGCTGATCATCAGGCAAGTCCACCAAAGTCCACACTTTGTTCTCATACACGGATCCTATCTCAGATTTCATGGTCTCAAGCCATTTATCGGAATCTGGGCTCATCATAGTTTCTTCATAGTTCGTGGGTTCGCCATGGGTCTAGTAACATGACTTCCAAGATAGGATTACCGTACCACTCTAGTGCGGAACGTGCTCTGTTCGACCTATGAGGTCCGGTAGTAACTTGATCTGAAGTTTCATGATCATCATCATTAGCTTCCTCTCTAGTTGGTGTAGGCATCACGGGAACGGATTTCTCTGAGGTGCTACTTTCCAAATTGAGAGAAGGTACAATTACCTCATCAAGTTCTATTTTCCTCCCACTCACTTCTCTTTTGAGAGAAACTCCTTCTCTAGAAATGTTCCATTCTCAGCACCAAAGATCTTGCCTTCGGATCTGTGGTAGAAGGTGTACCCAATTGTTTCCTTAGGGTATCCTATGAAGACGCACTTCTCCGATTTGGGTTCGAGCTTATCAGGCTGATGCCTTTTGACATAAGTGTCTCAACCCCAAACTTTTAAGAAACAACAGCTTAGGTTTCTTGCCAAACCATAGTTCATACGGTGTCATCTCAACGGATTTAGACGGTGCCCTATTTAACGCGAATGCAGTTGTCTCCAATGCATAACCCCAAAATGATAGTGCTAAATCGGTAAGAGACATCATAGATCGCACCATATCTAATAAAGTACGGTTACGATGTTCGGACACACCATTACGCTGTGGTGTTCCAGGTGGCATGAGTTTTGAAACTATTCCACAATGTTTTAAATGAAGGCCAAACTCATAACTCAAATATTCGCCTCCATGATCAGATCATAGAAACTTTATTTTCTTGTTACGATGACTCTCCACTTCACTCTGAAATTCTTTGAACTTTTCAAATGTTTCAAACTTGTGTTTCATTAAGTAGATATACCCATATCTTCTCAAATCATCTATGAAGGTCCGAAAATAACGATACCCACCACGTGCCTCGGCACTCAATGGACCGCATACATTGGTATGTATTATTTCTAATAACTCATTTGCTTGCTCCATTGTTCTAGAGGATGAAGTTTTAGTCATCTTGCCCATGAGGCATGGTTCGCAAGTATCAAATGATTCATAATCAAGTGATTCCAAAAATCCATCTGCATGGAGTTTCTTCATGCGCTTTACACCAATATGACCTAAATGGCAGTCCCACAAGTATGTTGCACTATCATTATCAACTTTGCATATTTTGGCATCATTTTATGAATATGTGTATCACTACGATCAAGATTCATTAGACCATTCACATTGGTTGTAAGACCATAGAAGGTTTTATTCATGTAAACAGAATAACAATTATTCTCTAACTTAAATGAACAACCGTATTGCGATAAACATGATTGAGGGAGTCCTGGATTAGGGGGTGTTCGGGTAGCCGGACTATACCTTCAGCCGGACTCCTGGACTATGAAGATACAAGATTGAAGACTTCGTCCCGTGTCCGGATGGGACTTTCCTTGGCGTGGACGGCAAGCTTGGCGATGCGGATATTCAAGATCTCCTACCATTGTAACCGACTCTGTGTAACCCTAACCCTATCCGGTGTCTATATAAACCGGAGGGTGGTAGTCTGTAGGACATCAACTCCATATACAACAATCATACCATAGGCTAGCTTCTAGGGTTTAGCCTCCTTGATCTCGTGGTAGATCTACTCTTGTACTACCCATATCATCAATATTAATCAAGCAGGAGTAGGGTATTACCTCCACCGAGAGGGCCCGAACCTGGGTAAAAAACATCGTGTCCCTTGTCTCCTGTTACCATCCGGCCTTGACGCACAGTTCGGGACCCCCTACCCGAGATCCGCCGGTTTTGACACCGACATTGGTGCTTTCATTGAGAGTTCCTTTGTGCCATCACAATCAGGAAGGATGCCTTCCCCCGTCTTTAAAGACGGCGCCGTTGCTAAGGGAGCCTTGGATGTCGGCCAAACCCTCCGGCTAGGTGGTTTCCTCATGACCGCCTGTTCGGCTGTTGCGCCGACGGTGACCTCTTAGGTCATCAAAAGCAACCTACACGTCAGCTCGGAGCTCGTCGAGTAGCTAGATCCAATGGAGCCCTCTTCCGTAAACGAGCTCTTGGATCGCATCGCCGCCCTGGGGGTCGCTACGGATTACGACCAGGTTGGGCTTAAACCCGATCTAAGAGAAATTAACTCTCCCCAAGTCACCCACCACGTTGCCGTGGTAGAGGCGCAGTGCGGCGACCCTTCATCTATTTTAAGGACTAGCTACGTCTGAATTCCCGACTCCTCCAAGCCGGATACCCGCGGAGAAGAGGATGTAACTCAAGACCTGAGCTTAGGATCAGGCAACGGGCTAGATTCGTTGGACAACATCCAAGAATCCGAACTTCAGAGTTCGGAAACTCTTCGGCCTCCGAATCTTGGATTGGGTGAGGTTTCAGATTCAACGACACCCGCCCACCCGAACATAAGCGATCTCTCCCAAATCAGGCAGAGGCCCGAGGAAACAGTACATCATTACTGGGCCAGATTCCTCCTGGTTATGAACAGGATAAAGGATTGCCGCGAGGGAGATGCAATCTCAATTTTCTGCAGTAATTACACGGATGAGGGAATCCTTAACGCCGTAAGTCGTCGTGATATTACATGCTTCGCTGACTTGGCGTCCATAGTACAAAAATACTGTGCGATGGAAAGCGCCTGGAAAACCGAAATAAAATTTTGGGATAATCCGGCCTTGAATAGTAATCCCGTCCGAACTAAGAGGGTGCATCATCATAGGACACCCGGGATAAACACCAAAAAGCCAAAACCCTCTACAGGGCATGGAACCGTACTGGAAAGGTGGCTTGATGGACCCTGTAGAATCCACAGTACAGAGGACGCCACACCAACTCACAGCCTTAGAGCATGTTGGATACTCCGGCAGGTGGCCAAAAAATTGGCGAGGACCTCTTAATTCTGGAGGCCACAGAAAGCCAGCCCGAGGGCACCAGTACCGTTCTCACAGTCTTCGAGACTTTCGCATCAAACAGTATGCGAAAAAGAACACTCCACAGCCTCGCCGAAGTCTATCAAGTTGCAACAATAAATCCATGGAGCGACACTGCTATTACCTTCAACACAAGTGATGAACCTAGATTCCGAACAGCCCGAGCACCAGCCGCATTGGTCCTCAGTCCCATAGTGGACGGCTTTCGCCTCACCAAGGTGCTCATGGATGGAGGCAGCGGACTGAACCTCATTTATGAGGAAACCCTTCAAAAATGGAAATAGACTGGAACCGCATCGAGCGAAGCAGCACAACCTTTAGAGGAATAATCCCCAGTCGGGAAGCGCGCTGCACAGGAAAAATCACACTAGATGTGGTGTTCGGCAGGCCGGATAATTACAGGTCCGAAGAAGTCACGTTTCAGGTGGCCCCGTTCAAAAGCGGATATCACGCTTTACTGGGACGGGAAGCATTCTCAATCTTCCAAGCAATACCCCATTACGGGTACATGAAGCTTAAGATGCCCGGGCCGAACGGAATTATCACTCTAGCTAGTGATCCGGACGTAGCACTCCGCGCCGAAAACAAGACGGCCGCATTAGCCCTTGAGGCACTATCCGAAGCCTTAGCGGCCGAGGAACTGACTGTGCTGCGCTCCACGGTTAACAGGGATGATGTGATACTCGATAAGAGATCCAAATCCACATCCTTCAAGCCAGCTGACGAAATAGTCAAATTCCAGGTCCATCCAACGGACCCCAATAAAACAGCTTCCATCGGGGCACGACTGAACCCTGATGTAGACGCCGCACTGCGAGAGTTCCTACGAGAGAACTGGGACATTTTCGCCTGGCACCCTTCAGACATGCCAGGGATCCCACGTAGGTTGGCCGAACACAGCTTAAATATCCTAAAAGGATTCAAACCTGTCAAACAAGCCCTTCAGCGTTTTTCCGAACCCAAGAGACAGGCTATGGGAGAGGAGCTAGCCAAGCTATTGGAGGCCAGATTCATTAGAGACATAAAACATCCGTACTGGCTAGCAAACTTGGTGATGGTACCAAAGAAGGACAAATCCTGGCTCCTGTGTGTCGATTTTAAAGACCTCAACAAGGCTTGCCCAAAGGATCCCTTCCCCCTCCCCTGTATCGATCAAATTATCGATGCTACCGCAGGACATGACTCGTTGCGTTTCCTCGACGCATACTCCGGATACCATCAAATCAAGATGGCAGAATCAGACCAAGCCACAACAGCATTCATCACACCATACGGCCCATTCTGCTTCAACACAATGCCCTTCGGGCTGAAAAACGCCGGCGCAACATATCAGCGCATGATCCAGACATGTCTGGCAAATCAGATTGGCAAAATAGTGGAGGCATATGTTGATGATGTGGTCGTCAAATCAAGACATGTCGAATCTCTAGTAGACGACTTGAGGCTTACATTCGATAACCTCCGAAAATATGACATCAAGCTCAACCCGGAAAAATGCGTCTTTGGCGTTCCAGCCGGAAAGCTCTTGGGCTTCATTGTATCCGGTAGAGGAATTGAAGCAAATCCAGCCAAGATCCGAGCTTTGTCACAATTGGATATCCCAAAGGACCTCAAACAAATACAAAAATTAACTGGATGCGTGGCGGCTTTAAGCCGCTTCATCTCCCGCTTGGGAGAAAAGGCACTACCCCTCTATCGCCTCCTTCGGCGCACCGAACACTTCGAGTGGACGGAGGCCGCCACGGCCAGACTTGATGAAATAAAAGCCATATTGGCAACAAACCCAGTCCTGGCCGCGCCGAACACCGGCGAACCAATGTTATTGTACATTGCAGCAACACATCAAGTTGTCAGCGCAGTGCTCGTTGTCGAGCGGGAAACGGATGGACACAAATTCCCCCTTCAAAGGCCGGTCTACTACGTATCCACTGTCCTCACTCCATGCAAATCACGGTACCCGCATTATCAAAAGATTGCATACGCGGTATTCATGGCATCCCGGAAGCTACGACACTACTTTCAAGAGTGTTCCATAATAGTAGCCACGGAAGTACCACTCAACGATATTATCAACAACCGCGACGCAACGGGCCGGATTGCAAAATGGGCCATCGAGCTTCTCCCGTTCGATATAACCTATAAGCCACGGTGAGCTATTAAATCGCAAGTTTTGGCCGACTTCGTCGCAGAATGGATGGAGGCCGAGCTCCCTAAAGAGTACCGCACATATTCAAACTGGATTATGCATTTCGACGGCTCCAAAATGTTGGCCGGACTGGGGGTTGGCGTCGTCCTGACGTCCCCCACAGGAGACACAGTCCAATATGTGCTCCAAATCATGTACATGGATTCCAACAATGCAGCCGAATATGAGGCCCTCCTACATGGTCTCGGGATAGCAGTATCCATGGGTATCCAGCGCCTAGAGGTATGCGGGGATTCAAACCTCGTGATATCCCAAATAAATGGAGACTTCGACGCCAAGGACCCAAAAATGGCAGCTTACCGCAACACCGTCCTAAAAATGTCAGCTCGGTTCGAAGGGCTGGAGTTTCACCATATAGCCCGAGAAAACAATCAAGCAGCGGACGTCCTGGCACGCATCGGAGCAAAACGCGATGCAGTCCCCCCCAATATCTTTTTGGAAAGATTGTTCAAGCCATCCGTAGCATGGGAGGGGGAACCCGCAAATAACAGCCCGGACCCAGCCGCACCACTCGACGCCGAACAATCTGACACAATTGGAGGCTCTGCCAATGAAATTACACCTTCAGCCCACGTAATAATGGCGGTCATCGCCCCGTGGACAGAACCATTCCTAGCCTACCTTACTAGGCAAGAACTCCCGGAGGACCAAAACGAGGCCCGCTGCATAGTGCGGCGATCTAAAGCCTATAGAGTCCATGAGGGAGAGCTTTATAAGAAAAGCACTACCGGAGTCCTTCAAAGGTGCATCTCTGAAGAGGAAGGGAGGAACCTTCTGGCTGAAATTCATGCCGGACTCGGTGGTCACCACGCCGCTGCTCGGTCCCTTGTTAGCAAGGCTTTCCGTACAGGCTTTTATTGGCCGACGGCCCGGGCAGACGCTTAGGACCTAGTCCAACGATGCGCTGGTTGCCAAATTTTTCCCAACCAAAGCCATATGCCACCCACCGCACTCCAAACTATACCCATCACCTGGCCTTTTGCGGTCTGGGGGCTTGATATGGTCGGACCCCTTAAAGGTGGGACCGATAGGAAAAAATACTTACTGGTCATGGTGGATAAATTCACCAAATGGATAGAAGCCAAGCCTGTTAAAATGGCCGAATCCGGACCTGTGATAGACTTCATATCCGGGGTTGTACACTGTTATGGCGTCCCCCAGAGCATCATAACCGATAACGGTACAAACTTTACCGCCGACGAGGTAAAACTCTGGTGCAAAAACATGGGCATCAAGCTCGATTATGCTTCCGTCTATCACCCACAAACCAACGGCCAGGTCGAATGTGCAAATGGTCTTATCATGAGCGGCATTAAACCCAGACTAGTGCGGTCCCTCAAGGAATCTAACACACACAGGGTAGAGGAGCTCGACTCCGTGCTATGGGGGCTACGGACCACGCCAAATCGCACCACCGGATACACACCATTTTTTATGGTGTACGGCGCAGAGGCAGTTCTGCCCTACGATATAATTCATGACTCACCTAGAGTGCGCATGTACGAAGAAAGAGAAGCTGAGCTCGATCGGCAGGACAACTTGGATGCCCTGGAGGAGGAGCGTGACGTGGCAAAAGCCCGTTCTGCATTTTATCAACAGCAGTCCCTAAGATATCAAAGCAGAGAAGTACGGGCCAAAAATTACAATGTTGGCGAACTAGTTCTACGCCTGCCGGATAGGAAAAAGGACAAACTCAAGCCCAAGTGGGAAGGTCCATTCATAATCGACCAAGTCCTGACTGGCGGGGCGTACCGCCTGCGAGATGCGTCGGATAACCGACTCGAGCCGAACCCGTGGAACGCCACCCGTCTCCGAAGATTCTATGCCTAGTGCCGGACTCTGTGTTCGTCTCCTTCCTCTGTCCATTTTTTGCATTTTCTGTCTTACATTTCTCTCCTTCCCCTCTTTTCTTTTATAGCCCTTAAAGGCTCATCTAGTGACGCGCCACTCGCGCTCATTAAACCTGGGGGCTTCTTTAACAGAAGCTTATTTATACGGGCTTCACGCCCAACACATGCGTCAAACTTCCGCATGTACCTTTTTCTTCACCATTATATGCATCGATATGACTTAAGTTTTGGCCAAGCTGGGTTGCCTGGCTCCTGTGCTTGCCCCTACGTTCCCGATTGTTCGGCTAGGCGGTAAAGGGAGCACCTCTGCGATTCTTACTGCCGGGTCAGCCGGATGTGTACCTCAGACTGGGTGAAGCCGAAAGCTAGCGTTCTTAAGGGAATATTCGGTCGGTGAGATAAAAGATGATCTTTTTACTCATTTTATGCGCCCCCAGATGCTTTTTTCTGCGTATTTTTACGCAGTCCGGACATGCACTTTAGGGCATGCCTCCCAGCGAAAGGAACCCCTAACGGAACTATTCTCTCTGGAAGATGTTTCTTACTAACCATGTAATATAACATAACTAGTTGGGCACTTGTCTGATAAAGCACTAATGACCCCTACGCCTGGTCTCCACGCATACCACGGTTCTTATATAACCGCTATGGTATTCGGACACACTCCGGACCGTCAGGTCCCGAGGTTGAAGCGAAAAGGTCGGCAACGACAAACGATCTACAATCCGGCTAGAAGGCATTACACATGTCAATTCAAAATTACATAGTCATTCTGACTGATTGTATTCCTCTTCTATACCATCTAACAGGCTGTCTAATTTATAGTCCTGCTGGGAATACTTCACGGCCAACTCTACTTGTCCGTATACTAAGCTCACAGGGATCTCCTTCCCGTCAGGCCCCACTGGTCCGACCTCGGCCATGTGGTTTGGGTCAGACTTCGTAAAACGGGTTTTCACCATGGCCCAGGCTTCCCTAGCGCCTTGTCGGCAGGCCGATATCTTCCACAACCGGAAGCGCCGTCGAGCTCCCTTCAGCTTCTCCGCAAGCTCTCCAAGGCCGTCGGGCATGGAGTGGGCAGGCCATAAGGCTTGGGCAACACCTCGCATCGCCTGCCGAATTCGCTCGTGCAGTTGCATGAGTTCAGGAAGAAGGTCACCCGTAGAACCGGGCATCTCCTCTGCAGGACGACCTGTGAGCATACCTACAGACATTACTCTGTTAGTCGACTTCCTCGCCGAACTCTTTTTTCAAAGTTCGTTCAAGCACTTACTAAATATGCCGCGTCGAAGCCGCTGATTCTCCTTCGTGGAGTCCGACAGCTGGCCACGAACATCTTTAAGTTCGACGTCCAGCCTGGTGTTGGCATCCTGAAGATCATTCTTCTCTCGCCTCACCTTTGTCAACGTACTCTCACCGGCCTTTAGCCGGCGTAAGAGTTGTTGCTTTTCCGGATCGAGTCCGGCGCCATCTGCAACATGATTTGTCAGATTTGCACCGACACCACACAATACTAATCTTTCGAAGTGTATCTTACCTGAGGGGGTCTCTTTGGACTCCCCTGCTATGGCTAGTGCGGCCTCTAGTTAGGCCTTGCACTTTTCCAGCTCCTGGGACAGTACAGTATTCTTCTCTGTAAGAACCTGAATATTAAATGATCCTTAAATCAGTTGCTCTAACTGTTTCAAGTCTCAGAGGCTACGGGTATATATATATTGACCAAAATTTTCTTACCCATATGTCTTTTACATACTGCTCCATGGCTCTGGCTAAACCATTTTGAGCGGCACGCAGGTACGCATCTCCCGAATTAAAGGCATCTAAAGCCTCTTGGGAGAAACAAGCATCGCGTAGAACTGTCCGGCGACGCCTGTGGTTCATGGCACTCTCCACTTCAGAATTTGTGGCAGACAGCCTGTCTGCATCCTCTATTGGAGGAGCGTCCGGTGCGCGCATTGTGCTTGCCTCCGCTTCCTAGCCAGACGTTGGAGCCTGGCTGGTGGAGGCGCGATTGGCAACCTCTCCGGATATAGTCCGGCGAGGTCTCTTCGTTCTGAAGATAGCACGAACGTTAATATGCCCGGACAGAATAACACCAGGGAAGCAGAGGGTGCGCTATACCTTTGCGCCGGCATCTCAGTCCGGACTACATTCCTTTTTGCCCCCCGGGGCCCTGCGGCCCCTCGTTGACTAGCCACCGCAGGTTCGGCCTCCTGCCTCGGAAATCTCCCCTGCAAAACACGGTTGTCGTCAGAAACACCGGAATACATGAGAGTGGAATCTCTCTCAAGGGAATGAGACTCCGGTTTCTATCACCTGGGAGGCCGGGATTAACCCTGGGTAATCAGCCGTGATGGCTACCAAGGTATTGTCCTTGCTTAGCTGATAGAACACCCCGTCGATAAGCTCCACCGATATGTCCGGATACTCTTCGGAGTCCGGATCGAGGGACCGTTCTGGGTCCTCGGGTTGTGGAGGGCGGCTGTTTATATCCTTTACCACCTGTCGCAGTTCTTGCATTGAAGTCGTTAGACTACATATCTAACCGTGGGAGTACAAAACAAACGGGCAAGCGCAGTTGTTCACTTACCCAACTTGGAGGATCGTACATAGTAAATCCGGCCTGTGGGTTGACGTGGAGGAATTCCTCCTTTTCTCCCTTGTACAAAGAGGATAAGATCTTTACTAGGGCGGCAGCTGAAGCCGGCCCCTTACGATCGTAACGGGTGGCGTCATCCTCCCCGTTGAAATCCCACATGGGGTGGCCTCTATATTGAAGAGGCTGCACCCCCCGCATAATGCATGCGGCCATGACTCCAATCATGGTTAGTCCGAAATGAGCCAACAGTCTTATCCGGCCCATCAGGTAAAGGACGTCTTTGTCGCTTTCTCTCTAAGAGCTCCGTGGACGCCAGCTCAAGCGTTTCTTCAATGGAGCACTGTTGAACTCAGGGAGACCGACCCGGATAGGGTCCGGTAGCGGGACGTCATCTATATAAAACCATTCCGAAGGCCAGTCCTCGGATGCCTTCTTCGGGGTTCCGGATAGGTATCCGGTCCCGGCGATGCGCCATACTTCGGCTCCGCCCACTCGGTATATAGACCCCTCTTTAGAACGGAGCACCAGGCAGAATAACCTCTTCCACAGCGCGAAATGAGCCTCAATGCCTAAAAATAGCTCGCAAAGGGCGACGAAACCCGCAATATGCAATACGGAGGCGGGCGTGAGGTTGTGCAGCTAGAGGCCGTAGAACTCCAGAAGCCCGCGGAGAAATGGGTGAATTGGAAATCCTAGTCCCCTTATTAGATAGGGGACGAGGCACACCCGCTCTCCTTTAGAAGGATTGGGGGTGCTCTCCGCTTGTTTTCCGCCATTATAGGTGGCGAGACCGGCTCGGACCGGGACCATGTATGCCTGAGGGAGAAATCCCTTGGCCTGAAGTGATGCTAACTCGCTATGCGGGATGGTGCAACTCTCCCAATCCCCGGGTTTGGGACCGGAGGGGCGAGGGGAGGAGCTGCGACGGTTGGTCATGTTGGAATGGACCCTTGCTGGAAGCGCTCTGATGATAACTCGTGGAAAGGAGAAGATGTGGTTTGGACCTAAATCCCCATCGCGTTAAATAGGCGGCTCGTTTATACGGCTAGGGGTGTGGATGTAAAAACACCCCAGCTTTTCGCATTTGTTTGAACACGTGGAAGACGGCCATTATTGGGCGTGGAAGCCGAGGAGCACTACATTACAAAAATCGGACACTATTCCTACAGGTACACAAGATTTGGAGAGGAACCTGCCTTGCAATGCCGAACAATCTGCGCGCCGGACTCATCGTCATTGAAGCCTGGTTCGGGGGCTACTGAGGGAGTCCTGGATTAGGGGGTGTTCGGGTAACCGGACTATACCTTCAGCCAGACTCCTGGACTATGAAGATACAAGATTGAAGACTTCGTCCCGTGTCCGTATGGGACTTTCCTTGGCGTGGAAGGCAAGCTTGGTGATGCGGATATTCAAGATCTCCTACCATTGTAACCGACTCTATGTAACCCTAACCCTATCCAGTGTTTATATAAACCGGAGGGTTGTAGTCCGTAGGGAATAAACTTCATACACAACAATCATACCATAGGCTAGCTTCTAGGGTTTAGCCTCCTTGATCTCGTGGTAGATCTACTCTTGTACTACCCATATCATCAATATTAATCAAGCAGGAGTAGGGTATTACCTCCATCAAGAGGGCCTGAACCTGGGTAAAAAACATCATGTCCCTTGTCTCATGTTACCATCCGGCCCTGACGCACAGTTCGGGACCCCCTACCCGAGATCCGCCGGTTTTGACACCGACAACCATACCCTCGAAATCACTTCTATCTTTGCTTGCTAGATGCTCGCTCTTTTGCTATGCCTATGCTACGATACCTACCACTTGCTTATCATGCCTCCCAAATTGCCATGTCAAACCTCTAACCCACCTTGTCCTAGCAAACCGTTGTTTGGCTATGTTACCGCTTTGCTCAGCCCCTCTTATAGCGTTGCTAGTTGCAGGTGAAGATTGGAGATCGTTCCTTGTTGGAACATGTTTATTGTTGAGATATCATCATATTATCTTGTTTATCTTAATGCACCTATATACTTGGTAAAGGGTGGAAGGCTCGGCCTTATGCCTAGTATTTTGTTCCACTCTTGCCGCCCTAGTTTCCGTCATATCGGTGTTATGTTCCCGGATTTTGCGTTCCTTACACGGTTGGGTTATAATGGGAACCCCTTGATAGTTCGCCTTGAATAAAACTCTTCCAGCAATGCCCAACATTGGTTTTACCATTCGCCACCTAGCCTTTTCCCTTGGGTTTCGCGGACTCAAGGGTCATCTTTATTTTAACGCCCCCCCCCCCCCGGGCCAGTGCTTCTCTAAGTGTTGGTCCAACTGAGCGATGTCCGGGGCTACCAGGGGAAACTCTGGGCTGGCCTACCCGACGTCTTGCTCATCCGGTGTGCCCTAAGAACGAGATATGTGCAGCTCCTATCAGGATTTGTCGGCACATCTGGGTGGTGTTGCTGGTTTAGTTTTACCATTGTCGAGGATGTCTTGTAACCGGGATGCCGAGTCTGATCGGATTGTCTTGGGAGAAGGAATATCCTTCGTTGACTGTATGAGCTTGTGATGGGCTAAGTTGGGACTCCCCTGCGGGGATTTGAACTTTTGAAAGCCGTGCCCACGGTTATGGGCAGATGGGAATTTGTTAATGTCCGGTTGTAGATAACATGAAACTTAACTTAATTAAAATGCATCAACCGCGTGTGTAACCGTGATGGTCTCTTCTCGGCGGAGTCCGGGAAGTGAACACGGTGTTGGAGTAATGCTTGACGTAGGTTGTTCTAGGATCACTTCTTGATCATAGTTGTTCAACCGTGCTTTTGCCTTCTCTTCTCGCTCTCTTTTGCGTATGTTAGCCACCATATATGCTAGTAGCTTGCTGCAGCTCCACATCATACCTTTACCTTACCTATAAGCTTAAATAGTCTTGTTCGCAAGGGTGTGAGATTGCCGAGTCCCCGTGACTCACGGATTACTTCCAAAACCAGATGCAGGGACCGATGATACCGCTCCAGATAACATTGTTTTGATGGTTTTGTGACGAGAACATTCAGATGGTTTTGTGACGAGAACATTGTTCTTGGTGCCTCCTGTCATTTAGGGGTTGTGGCAGTGTCCCGGGGAGTTGAGCTCCGAGGTGTTGTCGTCACAATTTTATCGTTAAGATTCTGGAATACCTGAGTTTCGCCGACATCGAAAATCTCTTTTATGCAGTTTTTGGTGAGATAACCTCGACGCCACCCAGTACTAGGGCGGGAGTTCGGGAGTATTGCCATAACTCATATAATGGATGCTTTTCGAAGGTTGAGGTAAATGATTTCCGAAGGTTTCTTGGTTATGTGTTGAAGGATGGATACGGCTGGATGTAGGATTTGCTAGCTTTGGGTGAGATATTATGCTTCCCATGTATCCCCAACACCTGATTGCATAACCGGAAAGGTTCGGGAGTTTCATAGGTGGGAATTCTTATAGCTCTAGTTCTTCTTCCGCGGATATTTGGTTTGGGATTGGGTAATCCTCACCAAGTATTTGTTCTTGTCTGTACCTTATTGTTTTATTCTTCTACCTCTATCTAAGTGGCTTCTCAATTTATGGAAATGTGACCATTTCAATCGGAATTCATTCGTTCATTTTGTTCGGATGTGAAGACTTTATGTTGCAAATTTCAATCCGTTTGATTCAGCTTGAATATTTGTCTGTCAAAATGCTAACGGATGTCACCCTCTTCAGGATGGCTCCTGCTAAGGGTCAGAATCAGAATTAGGATCCGCCACCACCACCTCCACCTCCGGAGGCATGGCAAGCTGTGATGGCCGCTACCAATGCAAACACGCAGCTGATCATGCAAATTTTGCAAGAGCACAACCAAGGCCATGGCAACAATCAGAATCAGTTTGCTACACTCAACCAGTTCCTTGCTAACCAGCCAAAGACCTTCAGCAACTGTGTCGAGGCCTCAGACGCTGATGATTGGCTCGTGGATATATGCAAGCATTTCGAGTGCAGTAACGTCAGGCCTGAGGACTTTGTCAAGTTTGCCTCCTTCCAACTCAAAGACCAAGCTGCAGAATGGTTTCAGCAATACAAAGATTCCAGAGGAGGCCATGTGATTACCTGGGATGAATTCCGTCAAGACTTCAAAGCTCATCACATTCCTCAGAGTGTTGTTGAAAGCAAGCGTGAGGAATTCCGCAACCTGAAGCAAGGCAGCTTGTCTGTTTACCAGTATAACATTCTGTTCCAGAGGCTCGCTCATTTCACCAAGCAAGACGTCCCTGACGAGAAGAGCATGATTTATCAGTTCAGAGGTGGCCTCAGAGAAGATCTCCAACTAGTTCTCGTCCTTTTTGAGCCTAAGAAGTACGATGAGTTTTACAACATGGCAATGAAACAAGAGGCTGCTCAACTCAAGTGCGATGCTTCCAAGAAGCGAGTCAGAGATGCAACTCCTTCCTCAACTCAAGTGGCTAAGCAGCAAAAGTATTAGCTTCCTCCTCCTCCGTTCCGTCAGCCTTATCAGCAGAAGAGCAAAGGTGGCATTGGATCTTCCCACCCACCCAACCCAGGCTTTCAGAACAAGACTTCGTCTCAAGCTCCAAGATCAAGTGCTCCGTATCACCGTCCGCTCTTGGAGGTCACATGCAACAAGTGTCAGCAGAAGGGTCACTATGCCAACAAATGCTTCAATCAGAGGCGTCTTCCTCCTCCTCCTGTGAGATCTGCCAGTACTGCAGTGGTCAAGCATAACCCCAAGTCCGCCAAGGTCAACATGATGAACGCAGCTCAGGCAGAGGACTCATCAGATGTCATCATGGGTAACCTCCCTGTTAATGATATTCCTGCAAGAGTTCTTTTTGATACTGGTGCATCCTTGTCATTTTTATCGAAGCCTTTTGCATCCATGCATGATGTGTATACTGTTGATTTGCCTAAGCCGATAGCGGTTTCTTCTCCGAGATTGTTCATGAACACCAAAATGATGGCTCCGGATGTTACTATCACATTGGGCGACTATAAGTTTCTTTCTTCGCCAATGGTCCTTGGTAACTCGGATATCGATCTTATTCTTGGAATGGACTGGCTTTCTAAGCACAAGGCTCACTTTGATTGTGCTGCCAGGCAGATTCAATTGACTCATTCGTCTGAGGATGTTATCGTCTTTGCCGCTCGGGATGATACAGTTTGACTGTTTTCTCTCAATGAGAAGGGCGAGTTGGATGCCATCTCTCAAATTCCAGTCGTTTGCGAATATCAAGGCGTCTTTCCAGAAGAGCTTCCAGGAATGCCTCCGCACCGGCCAGTTGAATTTGTCATCGATCTTGAGCTTGGCACGGAACCTGTTTGCAAACGTCCTTACAAGCTTGGACCTGAAGAGTTGAAGGAGTTGAAGAAGCAACTTGATATTCAAGAGCCAATGGGTCTCATCCGACCTAGTTCTTCTCCATGGGGTTGTGGTGTTCTTTTTGTGAAGAAGAAGGACGGAACGGACCGACTCTGTGTCGACTACCGTCCATTGAACAAGAAGACTATAAAGAACAAGTACCCACTTCCCAACATCAATGAGCTGTTTGAACAACTCAAAGGTACTCAAGTATTCTCCAAGCTTGATCTTCGTATGGGCTATCATCAGATTCGCATTCGTGAAGAATATATCCCCAAGACAGCATTCAGAACAAGCTATGGTTCATATGAATACACTGTCATGTCTTTTGGCCTCGTCAACGCTCCGCCAACATTCTCTCGCATGATGAACTTCATCTTCAACCCCTACACAAATGACTTCGTCTTGGTCTACCTCGATGACATTTTGGTCTTTTCCAAGAACAAGGAAGATCATGCCAAGCACTTGTATTTGGTGCTGGATAAGCTCAGAGAACATCAGTTCTATGCCAAGTTTTCAAAGTGCGAGTTTTGGCTCGATGAGGTTCTCTACCTTGGACATATCATTTCTCCCAAGGGCATAGCGGTGAATCCTGAGAAGGTGTCTACAATTTTTAATTGGGAACCACCTCAGAACGTGAAGCAACTCCGCAGCTTCCTTGGGCTTGCAAGCTATTGTCGAAGGTTCGTTGAGAACTTATCAAAGATCACAAAGCCTCTTTCCAATCTTCTCTAGAAGCATGTCAAGTACGTCTGGTCACCTGAATGTGACATCGCTTTCAACACCCTGGGAGAGAAGTTAGTCAGTGGTCCAGTTCTAACTCCTCCTGATGAATCCAAACCGTTCGAGGTCTTCTACGATGCTTCCCTTCAAGGTCTTGGTGCAGTGTTGATGCAAGAGAAGAAAGTTGTGGCTTATACCTCTCGCCAGTTGAAGCCCAACGAAAAGAACTACCCCACTCATGAACTCGAGTTGGCGGCAGTTGTGCATGCTCTTTTAACTTGGAGACATCTCTTATTGGGACGAAAAGTGGACATCTTCACTGACCACAACAGTCTCAAGTACATCTTCACTCAGCCTAATCTCAACCTCAAGCAGACTCATTGGGTCGAAATGATTCAAGAGTATAATCTTAGTATCGAATATACTCCAGGCAAGGCCAATGTAATTGCTGATGCATTGAGCAGAAAGGCTTACTGCAACAGTCTGATTCCCAAGCCTTACCAACCTGAGCTTTGTGAAGCTTTTCGCAAACTCAATCTGCAAGTTGTTCCTCAAGGATTTCTCGCCAACCTCCAAGTCTCTCCTACTTTGGAAGATCAGATTCGCGAGGCTCAACTTCTTGATGCTATGCTGAAGAAGGTCAAGATTGGGATTGCTAAGAGTCAACCCAAGTACAAGTGCTATCGCCTTGATGACAAGGATACTCTATTCTTCGAGGATCGTATTGTTGTGCCTAAAGGTGACCTTCGTAAAGTCATTATGATCGAGGCTCACAATTCACTCCTCTCTATCCACCCTGGAAGTACAAAGATGTACCATGACCTCAAGCAGTCGTATTGGTGGACTCGAATGAAGCGCGAGATTGTTCAGTTCGTGAATAAATGTGATGTCTGCAGAAGAGTGAAGGCAGAACACTAACGACCAGCTGGTCTCCTCCAACCTCTTGCCATTCCAGAATGGAAGTTTGACCACATTGAGATGGACTTCGTGACGGGATTTCCAAAGTCCAAGCGTGGCAATGATGCTATCTTCGTTGTCATCGACAAACTCACTAAAGTGGCTAATTTCCTTCCTATCAAAGAATCTATCACAGCAGCTCAATTGGCAGAGCTATATACCTCCCGGATTGTCTCTCTGCACGGCATTCCGCAATTGATTTCTTCGGATCGTGGCAGCATCTTCACCTCCAAGTTTTGTGATTCTTTTCAGAAGGCCATGGTGTAACGCCCTCGATGCGGCTATATCTCCCACGTGTCGAAGCACGACTTAGAGGCATAACCGCATTGAACGCAATGTCGCAAGTGAGGTAATCTTCACACAACCCATGTAATAAATAAGGGAAAAGAGTTACATAGTTGGCTTACAATCGCCACTTCACACAAATACATGAATAAAGCATTACATCACCCAAATACAATCAAGGTCCGACTATGGAACCAAAATAAAAGAAGACTACCCCAAATGCTACACAGATCCCCGATCATCCCGACTGGGCTCCACTATTGATCAACTAGAATGAAACAACACAAAGGACAAGATCTTCATCGAGCTCCTCCATGAGCTTGGTTGAGTCACCTGCACCTGCAAACTAGTTTTGGAAGTATCTGTGAGTCATGGGGACTCAGCAATCTCACACCCTCGTGATCAAGACTATTTAAGCTTATAGGTAAGGTAAAAGGTATGAGGTGGAGCTGTAGCAGGCGACTAGCATATATAGTGGCTAACATACGTAAATGAGAGCGAGAAGAGAAGGCAAAGCATGGTCGAGAAACTAGGATCAATAAGTGATCCTAGAACAACCTACGTCAAGCATAACTCCAACATCGTGTTCACTTCCTAGACTCCGCCGAGAAGAGACCATCACGGTTACACACGCGGTTGGTGCATTTTAATTAAGATCAACTTTAGGTTATCTACAACTGGACATTAACAAATTCCCATCTGCCCATAACCGCGGGCACGGCTTTCGAAAGTTCAAATCTCTGCAGGGGTGTCCCAACTTAGCCCATCACAAGCTCTCACGGTCAACGAAGGATATTCCTTCTCCCAAGACAATCCGATCAGACTCGGCATCGAGGTTACAAGACATCCTCGACAGTGGTAAAACAAGTCCAGCAACACCGCCCGAATGTGCCGACAAATCCCGATAGGAGCTGCACATATCTCGTTCTCAGGGCACACTCAGATGAGCGCTCCATACAACTAAAACCAAACCTCGAGTTTCCCCGAGGGGGCGCTGCACAGGGCTCTAGTTTGGACCAACACTCAGAGGAGCACTGGCCCGGGGGGGTTAAATAATGATGACCTTTGAGTCTGCAGAACCCAAGGGAAAGAAAAGGCTAGGTGGCGAATGGTAAAACCAATGTTGGGCATTGCTGGAGGAGTTTTATTCAAGGCGAACTGTTAAGGGGTTCCCATTATAACCCAACCGCGTAAGGAACGCAAAATCCGGGAACATAACACCGATATGACGGAAACTAGGGTGGCAAGAGTGGAACAAAACACCAGGCATAAGGCCGAGCCTTCCACCCTTTACCAAGTATATAGATGCATTGATTAAATAAGAGATATTGTGATATCCCAACAAAATATCCATGTTCCAAACATGGAACAAGCTCCAATCTTCACCTGCAACTAACAACGCTATAAGAGGGGCTGAGCAAAGCGGTAACATAGCCAAACAACGGTTTGCTAGGACAAGGTGGGTTAGAGGCTCAACTTAACAATATGGGAGGCATGATAAGCAAGTGGTAGGTATCGCAGCATAGGCATAGCAAAAGAGCGAGCAACTAGCAAGCAAAGATAGAAGTGATTTCAAGGGTATGGTCATCTTCCCTGAAATCCCGCAAGGAAGAAGAACGAGTCCATGAAGAAGACAAACGAACGTAGCCAACGGATCCTCACAGATGCAACGTTACCGGATTACCGAGAAGAAGTACACCGGAAAGAAAGCAAACAATATAGTAAACAACCACCACATAAACATGGCATGATGCAAAATCAAGTATGATGCATGTCCGGTTTAATGAGGCACGGCATGGCAAAGTGCACAAACAATCCTACAAATTAAGTGGAGCTCAATATGCAACTCCGTTGCATATTGACGAAACACCACATTCAAGTTATTTAGTTCGATCTCGTTATTGTACCCAACAATATTAAATGTTGTTAAAACATGGCAAGAGGGTGAAGCAAAGTAAAACTACATATCTAGTCAAGTTTAAATGAGGCCGGAACAACAAAACAACAAGTCCGGAAACTCCTCATGTGCATGTTTTAGGTTTGGTACTGTTCTGCCCTAAACACACTTTTAGGGTTGTTAAACATGCAAAGTGAGGCCACCATGTTAAACTAGGCATTTTTCTACCCCATTTACATATAAAGTTTGTTAGATTTGGAGCTACGGTTAATTAGTTATGAATTAAATCATTTTAGCATGCTATTTGAGAAAATTTAAACAAACATCATTTTAAACATTTTAAACATAGATGAAAGTGGCAAATTATTAATCCACACAAAATTTTAAGAAAGTTTCATATATTAAGTTTTTACATGTGATGCATGGTTGGGAAGTTATTATATGCATGTTGCCTAGGGGTTTTTTGGCAAAACCGGCAGCCTCAGGATATTTCAGAAAAACGTCCTGACAGGAAAAAAACACATAGGCCGAAACTGGCAGGCCCGAAGGAACAGGGAAACGGGAGGGCTCCTCACCCATGGGCTCGGCCCAGTAGGAAGCAGAGGACGCTGGATGGGGTAGAAGTTGGGCCGACCTGTCTGAGGCCCATGCAGCACTGGATCCGGGCCTTGAGTGCGGGGTCAACGCGCTCGATCTCCTCGAGCACCCGCTCAAGCAGGAAGCAGGGGCGGCGGCTGCCGCGTCAAACGCCGGCGAGGGGCGGCGCAGACAGGATCGGCGAGGAGCGGGATCCGGCCTGAATGGATGTGGGGCGGCGCGGGCTTCCCAGATCTGCCAGCAGGGAGGCCGGATTGGGCGACTGGCGGCATATTCCGGCGATGGCGGCACAGATACGAGGCCATGGAGGCTTTGCCGGAAGAGGCAGAGAGAGATGAGACGGGGAGGAAAACGAGGAGGGAGGAAGGAGAGGGGCGGCCTGGGACGCGACCTGTGGGGCGCCGGCGACAAGGCGGAGTACGACGGCGGCAAGGTTCCGGCGAAGACGAGGACCGGCGATGAGGGTGGAGAGGCGCTGGAGTAGGTGGCGCGGGGAGGAACCAGGGGAGCAGCGATGGATGCGCTCGGGCCCCGATGGGCTTCCAGGGTCCGATCCGGGTCTTGGTGGGCCCGCGGGCTTCGCGGCGGCGCGGGGTGACCAGGGACGACGTGGAGGCGTGGGATTGGGCCCTAGGCGGCGGCGCTGGTGGCGGCTCGCCCGCTGGGGCAGCGCCAAGTGGTGGCGGCGGGTTCAGGTGGCGCGGGAAGCGAGGTGGAGGTGGGAGGAGGCTGGCGGCGCACTGAAAATGAGGAGGGATTGTCTGCTGCCAAAAATGGAAGGGGTTTCCTTTTGTAGCTAGGGCTAGGGCAAGAGGGGGTTAGGATGGGTTTTAGGAGCGTTTCGGAGCCACCGATCGCGATCTCACGGTCCGGAACGGAGGGGGGTTTAGGTGGCTGCAGGTGGGTTGTGAAAAAGAGGTTGGGCTGAGATGAGAGGAGAGTAGTGCAGCCCGGCAACTGTTTCCGGAGACCGGAAACGTCCGACGTTTGACCGACTATAATGCCGCTATAGTTTAACGGTTGGGCTATCAAACGAACTCCGAATGCGATGAAACTTGACAGGCGGTCTATCTACACTATAATAAGACCACATGCCAACTTTCATCCCATTCCGAGAACATTTTCCGGCCACTTATAAAATAATATTTCGGACATGCCACGGGCGCGTGCAAGTGTGTCTGGGCTCAGAACGGACAACGGAGAGAACGAGGAGGCCGGGACGGATGCATGTTTTGAAAACATGAAGATGCAATGCACATGATGACATGACAAGATGCAACACGCAAGCGAATGACATGGCAACGACAGCGAATAACTGGAGGACACCTGGCACATCGGTCTCGGGGCGTCACAACACTCCACCACTACGAGAGGATCTCGTCCCGAGATCTAGAATGGCACCGGAGGGAAAACAGAAGAGAAAGAGAAGAGGTAAAACTAAGTTGCTTCTTTGAAAAACGAGTGAAACCACGAGCCTTGAGAGGTTGAACAAATTGAAAAGAATAATACAATGGAGATGAACAAAGTGGAAAACACTCCGTTAGCCAAGGAGTCAGAAATACAGCGAAAAAGACGAGCTTAAGTGACAAGATAGACATTGAAGCCACTCCGGTCAAAACAAAATAGAGAGGGAATAAGAATGATATAATTTGGACAGCACTCTGACTGAAAATGGAAGGAATTAACTAGAACTTTACAAGACAAGAGGATACTTGATGAAATCAACAACACACTGCCTCCGGAACTAATGAAAGAATGGAACAATGGGTAAGAACGATTTCAGACGGCACTCCGGTTGATAAAATGGGAAGAACTTGAAAAGAGGGCATGACACTCCGGTTGAATGGGTAAGCACGAAAAGAACACGATCCTCACCATTCGAGATGATGAGAGAAAAGAGCAACATCACAATGCCTCCGAAACAAAGAAAGAAAGAAATGAAATGAACAGAGTGAAACGAGATCTTGAGAGAGCACGCTTACAACCAAATGCTAGAACGAAGTTGTTGGAAAACCAACAATGAAAAGAATAAGCTTGATATTGTCTTATGGAATACATCTCAAATTATGAGGTGACAACCTGCCACTCACGGGAAAAAGAATTGGATTGATAAGAACAAGAAGACGAGAAAACTTGTTCACCGGAAGGATAAAGAAGAACTTGGGTCCTTTATGAGCACCATAAATAGCACGATCCTTAGGGAAGAGCTTTAGGTGAAATATAACCCAAGATAACTCCAACGAAGAGATTCATGGATTTAAAATACCTCATTCTTAACAACATGTGAATCATGAAACATGAACTCACATTATCAAGACTGACATAATACCACCTCCAATGATATGGAAGAAAGAATTGCACTCCGGATTGCAAGATGAAGAAACTTGAGCCCTTTAGAAAAGAATCTCGATGATAAC
Organism: Triticum urartu; assembly: GCF_003073215.2. Classification (NCBI taxonomy): domain Eukaryota; kingdom Viridiplantae; phylum Streptophyta; class Magnoliopsida; order Poales; family Poaceae; genus Triticum; species Triticum urartu. The sequence goes on from NC_053028.1 coordinate 280,908,146, forward strand.
TTTGAGAAGGAAAAAAATCCTTGATGCACCATCATGTAGAACCTTCATGAAGAACTCCGGTAACAAAAGGATAACGAAAAGAAAGAGAAGTTGAAAACACAAGGTGAAACCTTGCGATGATTGGATGAAGCTCTGCGACGAGATAAGTTGAAACTTGGAGCTCCGGAAAAGAAAAGATGAATCAAGTGAAACCGAGAATTTGATGAGCCTCCGTAATAAATAATTGAATATATTCGATGAAACAAGAATAAAAATTACATTATGCTTATCCTTCACCAATTAAATTGATGACAAGCAATGGATTTGGTATACTACTTATCCTCGTTGAAAAGATTAAGATAGATATAGCGCAAACTTGAGAAGGTCTTCAATGAACCACCAGAAGGATTGAGAACAACGAATAAATTGATATGATAACGAATGACGAGAACTCTTGGACGAACCACCGTAAGAATTGAAAATGAACGAAGAGAAGATAAAGAAAACACCGGGAAGAATTAGCAAATGAATGAAGATGCTTGAGAGAATTTATATATGAGAGAAAGAAGAGATCATGCACTGATTAGAGGATATTTGATCGATGCACCGGTAAAATTAGGAGGATGAGAGCTCAAAGCTAGAATGAATAATCCCGAAATGATGAACTCTGGATAACAAACTGAGAAGACTTTTGAATTGCTCCGGATAGGTGAAAAGAATATCTCACAATCGAAAATAATTATGAGAGGATGGCATCACGTTAGAATCATGAATCTTGAGAGAACGGGAGAGATTTGGAGGAAAAACTCTTCTTTGGTCTTCAAAATTTGAGAATGACGATGAGAAACATCACCATGAATTTTTGAGGCACTCCGGAATGAAAAATTAGAAAGGTTGAACCAATGATGAAAAGAATTTGAAAGATCTTGGAGAAATACCTACGACCGATGATGAATCATTCTTACGTCAAACTTTGGAAAGAATTTAGGAATAGCTCTGATGAAAATTATAAGAGTCAGGTAAAATCCTGGAAAAAGACCTGTGGGTTAGGGCCCACTGAAAAGAAACACCGTTTAACGATTACTAGAAAGGGAGATTACACCCGGTTGATTTAAAATGGCTTGAATGAGATAACAAAATCGAAATAAGTTGAACGGATCTTGAATTACGAGACGAGCCTTCTGAGATATCTTGAACACTCTGGAACAATTGAATAGCGAGAAGTGGATGATTAAGAGGTGCACCGGCATGAGAAGGTATTTGGAACAAGGAAAGAATACGATCAACAAAGCTTGAATTGGTTCCACCTGAGAAGAAAAAGGAATGACGAATGACGAACTAGAAGAGCATCTTCATGTGAACCACCGGGTAAGAATATTGATGGAAAAGAATGGAGAGACTTCACATCCATAAGATGGATACTTGATTAAGAAATATGAGTCCTTGAAGAAACAAGGGTGGGAGGGAGGGACAACAAAGACAACTTGGGATGGCTGAAACGAACACCGTTTAGAAAGCTGAGATTGAATCTTGCGGATGTTGAAAATGAATGGATCCGCTTGACGAGAGACACACCGGTTGAAAAGGATTGACATGACAATATCGATTATCATGAAGGGTTGGTATTCACATCAGAGTATGAGAACACCGTTTAGACAAGGGATGAAATCCACATTTGACTTCGAAGCAACTCGAATACCACAACTGAAAACAAAACAAATGATTGGCTTGCAAAATAATCCGGAACAAACATATGATAGAGATTTCGTCCGAAGTTTTCGTGGTGGGGCCTACACGGGCTCGATCGTACAGCACCATCATGTACAAGGCAGTGCACATGACATACGAAGCGTCCCCGAGTCGGCATAGCCAAGGACTCTTTAAGACACAACAAGACCACTATAAAACCAACAGTGGATAGGCGGACCACTTGACGTCGAACCCCAATTTCATATCATATATCCGTCGGAAAGAAATCCTAAGAGCTACTTGAATTCCCACTTATAAACTCCCGAAATTTTCCGGTTATGCAATCAGGTGTTGGGGATACAGATGAAGCATAATATCTCACCCAAAACTAACAAATCCTACATCCAGCTGTATCCATCCTTCAACACATAACCAAGAAACCTTCGGAAATCGTTTACCTCAACCTTCGAAAAGCATCCGTTATACGAGTTATGGCAATACTCCCGAACTCCCGCCCCAGTACTGGGTGGCGTCGAGGTTATCTCACCAACAACTGCATAAAAGAGATATTCGATGTCGGCGAAACTAAACTCAGGTATTCCAGAATTGCAACGATAAAATTGTGACGACAATACCTCGGAGCTCAACTCCCCGGGACACTGCCACAACCCCTAAATGACAGGAGGCACCAAGAACAATGTTCTCGTCACAAAACCATCGGAATGATTCCAAGATACCCGTGTGATCCTAAAAAAAATTAGTGAAATTTGAGAAGAGAAGAGTCAAAACTCTACGTCAAGATGCCTCACCAGAGCGATGAAGGGACTGGGGAGTAAAAAGAATTCCTAAACTCTCCGATATATAATTCCTAAATGACTCCAAACATTTTTCTATACTCAACAATGCCAACGATTCAATCAAGCAGGGGGGCTCCTAAGGTCGGGGAAGGCTCTTATACCAACTTGTAACGCCCTCGATGCGGCTATATCTCCCACGTGTCGAAGCATGACTTAGAGGCATAACCGCATTGAAAGCAATGTCGCAAGTGAGGTAATCTTCACACAACCCATGTAATACATAAGGGAAAAGAATTACATAGTTGGCTTACAATCGCCACTTCACACAAATACATGAATAAAGCATTACATCACCCAAATACAATCAAGGTCCGACTACGGAACCAAAATAAAAGAAGACTACCCCAAATGCTACACAGATCCCCGATCGTCCCGACTGGGCTCCACTACTGATCAACTAGAACGAAACAACACAAAGGACAAGATCTTCATCGATCTCCTCCTTGAGCTTGGTTGAGTCACCTGCACCTGCAAACTGGTTTTGGAAGTATCTATGAGTCACGGGAACTCAACAATCTCACACCCTCGCGATCAAGACTATTTAAGCTTATAGGTAAGGTAAAAGGTATGAGGTGGAGCTGCAGCAAGCGACTAGCATATATAGTGGCTAACATACGTAAATGAGAGCGAGAAGAGAAGGCAAAGCATGGTCGAGAAACTAGGATCAAGAAGTGATCCTAGAACAACCTACGTCAAGCATAACTCCAACACCGTGCTCACTTCCCGGACTCCGCCGAGAAGAGACCATCACGGTTACACACGCGGTTGGTGCATTTTAATTAAGATCAACTTCAGGTTATCTACAACCATACATTAACAAATTCCCATCTGCCCATAACCGCGGGCGCGGCTTTCGAAAGTTCAAATCCTTGCAGGGTGTCCCAACTTAGCGCATCACAAGCTCTCACGGTCAACGAAGGATATTCCTTCTCCCAAGACAATCCGATCAGACTTGGCATCCAGGTTACAAGACATCCTCGATAATAGTAAAACAAGTCCAGCAACACCGCCCGAATGTGTCGACAAATCCCGATAGGAGCTGCACATATCTCGTTCTCGGGGCACACTCAGATGAGCGCTCCATACAACTAAAACCAAACCTCGAGTTTCCCCGAGGGGGCGCTGCATAGGGCTCTAGTTTGGACCAACACTCAGAGGAGCACTGGCCCGGGGGGGTTTAAATAATGATGACCCTTGAGTCTGCAGAACCCAAGGGAAAGAAAAGGCTAGGTGGCGAATGGTAAAACCAATGTTGGGCATTGCTGGAGGAGTTTTATTCAAGGCGAACTGTCAAGGGGTTCCCATTATAACCCAACCGCGTAAGGAACGAAAAATCCGGGAACATAACACCGACCCTTACACCCTTTACCAAGTATATAGATGCATTAATTAAATAAGAGATATTGTGATATCCCAACAAAATATCCATGTTCCAAACATGGAACAAGCTCCAATCTTCACCTGCAACTAACAACGCTATAAGAGGGGCTGAGCAAAGCGGTAACATAGCCAAACAACGGTTTGCTAGGACAAGGTGGGTTAGAGGCTCGACTTAACAATATGGGAGGCTTGATAAGCAAGTGGTAGGTATCGCAGCATAGGCATAGCAAAAGAGCGAGCAACTAGCAAGCAAAGATAGAAGTGATTTCGAGGGTATGGTCATCTTCCCTGAAATCCCGCAAAGAAGAAGAACGAGTCCATGAAGAAGACAAACAGACGTAGCCAAAGGATCCTCACAAACGCAACGTTACCGGATTACCGGAGAAGAAGTACACCGGAAAGAAAGCAAACAACATAGTAAACAACCACCACATAAACATGGCATGATGCACAATCAAGTATGATGCATGTCCGGTTTAATGAGGCATGGCATGGCAAAGTGCACAAACAATCCTACAAATTAAGTGGAGCTCCGTTGCATATTGACAAAACACCACATTCAAGTTATTTAGTTTGATCTCGTTTATGTACCCAACAATATTAAATGTTGTTAAAACATGGCAAGAGGTGAAGCAAAGTAAAACTACATATCTAGTCAAGTTTAAATGAGGCCGGAACAACAAAACAACAAGTCCGGAAACTCCTCATGTGCATATTTTAGGTTTGGTACTGTTCTGCCCTAAACACACTTTTAGGGTTATTAAACATGCAGAGTGAGGCCACCATGTTAAACTAGGCATTTTTCTACCCCATTTACATATAAAGTTTGTTAGATTTGGAGCTACGGTTAATTAGTTATGAATTAAATCATTTTAGCATGCTATTTGAGCAAATTTAAACAAACATCATTTTAAACATTTTAAACATAGATGAAAGTGGCAAATTATTAATCCACACAAAATTTTAAGCAAGTTTCATATATTAAGTTTTTACATGTGATGCATGGTTGGGAAGTTATTATATGCATGTTGCCTAGGGGGTTTTCTGCAAAACCGGCAGCCTTGGGATAATTCAGAAAAACGTCCTGACAGGAAAAAAACACATAGGCCGAAACTGGCAGGCCCGAAGGAATAGGGAAACGAGAGGGCTCCTCACCCATGGGCTCGGCCCAGTAGGAAGCAGAGGACGCCGGATGGGGCAGAAGTTGGGCCGGCCTGTCTGAGGCCCATGCAACACTGGATCCAGGCCTTGAGTGCGGGGTCAACGCGCTCGGTCTCCTCGAGCACCTGCTCGATCAGGAAGCAGTGGCGGCGGCTGCCGCGTCAAACACCGGCGAGGGGCGGCGCAGAGAGGATCGGCGAGGAGCGGGATCCGGCCTGAATGGATGCGGGGCGGCGCGGGCTTCCCAGATCTGCCAGCAGGGAGGCCAGATCGGGCGACTGGCGGCATATTCCGGCGATGGCGGCACAGATACGAGGCCATGGAGGCTCTGCTGGAAGAGGCAGAGAGAGATGAGACAGGGAGGAAAACGAGGAGGGAGGAAGGAGAGGGGCGGCCTCGGACGCGGCCTGTGGGGCGCCGGTGACAAGGCGGAGTACGACGGCGGCGAGGTTCCGGCGAAGACGAGGACCGGCGATGAGGGTGGAGCGGCGCTGGAGTAGGTGGCGCAGGGAGGAACCAGGGGAGCGGCGATGGATGCGCTCGGGCCTCGATGGGCTTCCAGGGTCCGATCCGGGTCTTGGCGGGCCCGCGGGCTTCGCGGCGGCGCAGGGTGACCAGGGACGACGTGGAGGCGGGGGATTGGGCCCTGGGCGGCGGCGCTGGTGGCGGCTCGCCTGCTGGGGCAGCGCCAAGTGGCGGCGGCGGGTTTAGGTGGTGCGGGAAGCGAGGTGGAGGTGGAGGTGGGAGGAGGCTGGCGGCGCACTGAAAACAAGGAGGGATTGTCTGCTGCCAAAAATGGAAGGGGTTTCCTTTTATAGCTAGGGCTAGGGCAAGAGGGGGTTAGGAGGGGTTTTAGGAGCGTTTCGGTGCCTCCGATCGCGATCTGACGGTCCGGAACGAAGGGGGGTTTAGGTGGGCTGCAGGTGAGTTGTGAAAAGGAAGTTGGGCTGAGATGAGAGGAGAGTAGTGCAGCCTGGCAACTGTTTCCGGAGACCGGAAACGTCCGACGTTTGACTGGCTATAATGCCGCTATAGTTTAACGATTGGGCTGTCAAACGCACTCCGAATGCGATGAAACTTTACAGGCGGTCTATCTACAGTACAATAAGACCACATGCCAACGTTCATCCTATTCTGAGAACATTTTCCGGCCACTTATAAAATAATATTTCAGACATGCCACGGGCGCGTGCAAGTGTGTCTGGGCTCAGAACGGACAACGGAGAGAACAAGGAGGCCGGGACGGATGCAAGTTTTGAAAACATGAAGATGCAATGCACATGATGACATGACAAGATGCAACACGCAAGCGAATGACATGGCAACGCCAGCGAATAACTGGAGGACACCTGGCACATCGGTCTCGGGGCGTCACACATGGGCACCAACATCCGTTTCAGCACAGCTTTTCATCCTCAAACTAGTGGCCAAGTCGAGCATGTCAATCAAATTCTCGAAGATATGCTCAGGGCTTGCGTTATCTCCTTCGGTATGAAGTGGGAAGATTGTCTTCCATATGCCGAGTTCTCCTACAACAACAGCTTCCAAGTGAGTTCGGGCAAGGCCCCAATCGAAATTCTTTATGGCAGGAAGTGTCGTACTCCTCTTAACTGGTCAGAGACTGGTGAACGTCAACTTCTTGGCAATGATTTGATCACAGAGGCAGAAGAGATGTGCAAAGTCATTCGTGATAATCTCAAAGCAGCGCAATCGCGCCAGAAGAGCTACTATGATAGCAAGCATCGTGACTTGGCTTTCGAGATCGGAGACCATGTCTACCTCCGCGTCTCTCCAATGAAAGGTACTCGTCGCTTCGGTATCAAAGGGAAGCTTGCCCCTAGATACGTGGGTCCTTTCAAGATCGTCAGCAAGAGAGGCGATCTCGCCTATCAACTTGAGCTTCCCTCCAACTTTGCAAACGTGCACGACGTGTTTCATGTCTCTCAACTCCACAAGTGCTTCAAAACCCCTGACCGCACCGTCAACTTCGAAGACATTGATCTCCAAGAAGACATGTCTTATCATGAGCAGCCAGTTGCTATTCTTGAAGAAACTGAGCGCAAGACTCGCAACAAGTCAATCAAATAGCATGGAACAATAAAAAATTATAGATACGTTGGAGACGTATCACCCGTTGACGCAGCTACTGAACAGGATGAACGGGAAGATGGGCAGGTTAGCCCTGGTAAACAGGCCACGCACGAAGACTCAGAGGACAGTAATTATCTTCCGCTCTCCAAGGATGGGGCAAGCCTCGGCACTGAGGATTTCATCGTGCCCGAGGAACCTCTTGAGCAGGAGCGCTTCAAGCGCCAGCTAATAGCCACTGCAAGGAGCCTGAAAAAGAAGGAGCAGTAGCTTCAAGCTGACCAAGATCTGCTCAACGATAAATGGACCGACGTCCTAGCAGCCGAAGAATACGGCCTCAAGCGCCTAGACAAAAGCTACCCGAAGCGCAAATTGCTACCTCAGTTCGATGACAAGGCACCAGAACACATACCACCATCGCGCAATGTGGCTGACCGACCACCACGTGGTCGAGATAAAATGACAACTCAAGCCGAACACCAGCCCGCCCCGCCTCATCGTAAAGGCAAAGGCAAAACAGGTCGCGGTCATACATTTGACCTTCGACAGGACCTGAAAAACAAAGCAGGACGTACTAGATCGATCTACGGATCGCGAGGACGTGCCTCGACACGCGACGACGACCGTCTATTTGGACGTGACAAACCTAGTCATACGCGGGCTGAAAGCCGCAGACAGACTCCATCAGAGCTACATCGCGATGTGGCCCGATATAGAAGCGCCGCACACCCTCATTGCTTCACTGACGAAGTCATGGAACATGAATTCCTAGAAGGGTTCAAACCCGTGAATATAGAATCATACGATGGAACCACAGATCCCGCGGTATGGATTGAAGACTTCATCCTCCATATTCATATGGCCTGCGGTGATGACCTTCATGCCATTAAATACCTCCCTCTAAAACTCAAAAGACCAGCCCGACACTGGCTGAACAGCCTGCCCGAAATTTCCATCGGGAGCTGGGAGGACTTGGAAGAAGCCTTCCTTGACAACTTCCAAGGTACATATGTTCGACCTCCGGATGCTAATGACTTAAGCCATATAGTTCAACAGCCTGGAGAGTCCGCCAGGAAATTCTGGACTAGGTTCTTAACTAAAAAGAACTAGATCGTCGACTGTCCGGATGCCGAAGCCCTAGCGGCCTTTAAACACAGCATCCGTGACGAATGGATCGCTCGCCACCTCGGCCAAGAGAAGCCAAAGTCCATGGCAGCCCTCACAGCACTCATGACCCGCTTTTGCGCGGGCGAGGATAGTTGGCTGGCCTATAGCAAAAACAATGCAAGCGACGCCGACACCCCCGAAGCGAAAAATAGCAACGACAAGTCTCGACACAACAGATACAAGCGTCGAAACAACGATGACAACACCGAGGATACGGCGGTCAATGCCGGATTCAGTGGCTCTAAGTCCGGTCAGCGGAAGAAGCCGTTCAAAAAGAACAATTCGGGCTCATCCAGCTTGGACCGCATACTTGATCGTCCGCGCCAGATTCATGGCACCCCAGATAAACCACCTAATCATACCAACAGAGATTGTTGGGTCTTTAAAAAGGCCGGCAAGTTAAATGCCGAAAGCAAGGAGAAGGGATCGCAAAGCGAAGATGACGACGAGGAGGCCCGGCCATTGAACACAGGGGGACAGAAGAAGTTTCCCCCTCAGGTCAAAATGGTGAACATGATATATGCTACCCACATCCCCAAGAGGGAGCGCAAGCGCGCGCTCAGGGACGTCTACGCGATAGAGCCAGTCGCCCCAAAATTTAATCCATGGTCATCATGCCCAATCACTTTTAATCGCCGAGATCATCCGACCGGTATCCGTCACGGCGGTTCAGCCGCACTAGTCCTGGACCCAATAATTGATGGGTTCCACCTGACGCGAGTCCTGATGGACGGTGGCAGCAGCCTCAACCTGCTCTATCAGGATACAATGTGCAAAATGGGCATTAACCCATCACGGATCAAGCCCACAAAGACTACCTTTAAAGGAGTCATACCGGGCGTAGAGGCCCGTTGTACGGGCTCAATCACACTAGAGGTTGTCTTCGGATCTCCGGACAATTTCCAAAGTGAGGAGTTAATCTTTGACATCGTCCCCTTTCGCAGTGGCTATCATGCACTGCTTGGACGAACCGCATTTGCTCGATTCAATGCGGTGCCGCACTATGCTTATCTCAAGCTGAAAATGCCTAGACCACGAGGCGTCATAATAGTTAATGGAAACACGAAACGCTCCCTCCGCACCGAGGAGCACACCGCTGCCTTAGCGGCAGAGGTACAGAGTGGCCTTTTCAAGTAGAACCTTAATTAGGCGGTCGATCCTCCGGACACTGTCAAGAGAGTCTGAACCATTCTGCATCACGACAACTCGGCTCGTCAAGAGCTCGACTAGCAATTTGGCCTCCGTCTCAGTCCCGACCAAGTGACGGCAATTGTACCGCGCGTACATAAATTCGCACTAAAAATACCATGGACACGGATGGAGGCATAACCAGCTTGTGATCCGCAATACGGCTCGACCGCCCTGGACACACATACTTTCACTATTTCCCCTTTTCCTTTTTCTTTCTTCTTCAGGTTTCTTTTTTACAAGCCTTTCCTGACGGCTTGACCATCGATTCCTTACGAAGGATAAAAACACCAAGATGACAAGAAGCATGGACGTATGGGGGAATCTTTAGGTAGTTTCTTTAACGACCCCTTTACCTGTTTTCAGGACCCACATGCAGCTCTTCCTTGGTTAAGGCATAGTAAATAGCCTTCTGCTTATTGCACTACTTGTATATATGCGCTTCAACGCACCAATGAAATTATAATAGAAACAGTTTTGCGGCCCAAAATTTACGACTCTAGCTTACTACTTGTTCTTCTCTTTCTTCCTTTTGTCTTTCCTTTTCTGGCAACTCTATCAGATAGCACCTGTACACTCTGGTGCATTTCAATTTGCCAGGGGCTTCATAGCGACCCACAACATGGCAAAAAAAAGTCCCAACACTTTTACAGTACAATTCGGCACCCCGAATTTAACACTATATGCATTGGCTCTGAATCATGTCTTTGGTCAATAGTTGGGTTGCCCGGCTCCTGTGCTTACTACCTTTTGTTCCGCTGTATCGGCTTGGGTAGTAAAGGGAGAACTACTACGATTGTGCCCTGGTTTACTAGGTTGAGCACCTCAGTAGAGAAAGCCTAAAACTGACTATCATGATGCGGCGAGAGCCGGTCGGCTCTTCGGAGGTCTCAAATCCTTAGAGATTTTTTCCGCATTACGCGAGGGATTGGTACTTACCCGATCAAGTGTTCACAGCATCCTAGTCCAGATACTAGGGGCTGCGCCTATATTTCTATTGTCAAACTCCTATGGCTAAGTGAGGGTGCTAAAGCCGCATAGTCCGATTGCCTGGTTCGTCACGCTAAACACCTCCTTCAAGGACCAAACAATTGGATCAAGAGTGTTTAGATTACATCCCGAACACCCTCGTATTTCCTACTTGGGGGCAGAAGCCGACGACTGGCCAACTCTTAGATTTCACATAACACGGCCGCACAGGAGGAGAATTTTTTTAAATAATAAACATTATATTACATAACGATTTTGTTTCATCATACAAGGCAAAGACAACATGAATGTATTCATTCGAAAATAATGTCTTGCGCACATTGCGTTGCTACAATGCGACACCCCTCCAGGACATCTGCAAAATACCGCTCGGGCGTGCGGTGCTCCTTGCCCTCTGGCGGCACCTTGGTCGTCAGCTTGACAGCGTCCACCTTCGCCCACCACACCTTGACGCAGGCGAAGGCCATGCGTGCACCTTCAATGCAGGCCGATCGCTTGACGATGTCCAACCGAGGACATGCGTTCACCAGCCGCTTCACGAGCCTGAAGTAGCTGCCGGGCATAGCTTCGGCAGGCCCCAGCTGGATTACTAAATCCTTCATGGCCATCTCGGCCACCCTATGCAGCTCGACCAGCTGTTTTAGCTGATCGGTGGAGGGCACGGGATGCTCTGGCACAAGGTATTGCGACCAGAACAGCTTCTCCGTTGAGCTCCCTTCTTCGGCTCGGAAGAACTCTGCAACGTCGGACACACTGCATGGCAGATCTGCAAACGCCCCTGGAGAACTCTGAATCCGGGTTAGTAAGAAATACTTCTTCTTCACATACATACTTGCTTTGCATACTAAATGCCTTACCCGCCGCGATCTTCTTGGCCTCCTGGATCTCCTGGAGGGCACCCTGGGCTTCAACCCAGGCTGCTTCCGCGCTTTGACGAGCCTTGGCGAGTTCGGTCTCTCGAGGCGAAACATCGCCCTTCAGGGTCTCACACTTCTTCACAGCATCCTGGAGCTCTTGCTGGACCTTGTTCAGTCAGGCCTTAAGCTTCTTACGAGCGGCCTGCTCCTTGACCACTTTCCCCTCGGCTTCGGCCAGGGCCTTTTTAAGGGTCTCGACCTCGGTCGTCGCCCCTACACATATCATGACATTACGGTCAATATACATCATCTATTCTTTACGAATATATAGCGAGTCATCACATACCTTCCTGGTCTTCCAGCTGCTTCCTCGCTTGGCCGAGCTCCTCCTCGGCCTGCTCTAGTCTCTGCTTCAGGCCGGAGACTTCGGCAGTGTGTGACATCGCGGCTAGCAACGAAGCCTGCTTATTCACACCAGACACATTTTAGTTAGTTTCCTGCGAAATTTACTTGATCCTCTGTCCGACATTTCTTTCCAAACACCGGACAGTGTCTCGGGGGCTACTGTCTATATTGGGATTTTCCCTATTACGCTGCTTACCTCAAAACCTGTCAGCAGGCCACTACAGGCTTCGGCCAGTCCACTCTTGACGGACTGAACCTTCTCAATCACTGTACCCATAAGGATACGGTGTTCCTCCACAATGGAAGCGCCTCGTAGCGCTTCCAGTAGATTATCTGGTGCCTCTGGTTCGACAGAGGTCACCGGTGGAATAGGCATACCCCCTTCTTTCGAAGGAGATTGTTTGCCAGATTCCGGAGCCGCATGGGTCTCCGGAATCGTATTCGGCTGGGGGCCGAACTGATCGAGGCCCCCGCCCTCAGTCGCCATGGGGATCTGCTCCCCCATGTGTCCGGAAGCCGAGGTCTTGCCTCCTGGCGCCACCATGGAGGCCTCCTAAACCTCTCCCTGGCCTGGGAAGGTCCTTTGGGACAGCACCTCGTCGTCTTCCTTGGCCTTGGGAGAGTGAGCGGCCGATGGCGTCTCGCTGGCCATTGCCTTTGAATCCAACGAGCCTCTTGATGAGGATCACTGGGAGTTGTCATGGGCCAGACTGCAATAACATGATTAACCATATTAATACCATAAAGTGGAGAGGCCGGATAAATAGACGAGTGCGGGTTCTTAGTGCTCACGATGCGGCCAGGGGCTTGTTCCGGGGCCTTCACTCCGGGCTGCTGACGACATCCCAGGCGGAGTTATCCGCGAGAGGGCCTTTCCCCTTCTTGGGTGCCTCTGCCTCCAGACTTGTGGAGGCTGCCCTCTTCTTCCTCCCCTCATCAAGGGGAGAAGTGCTCTCTTCCTCCTCCTCATCGTCGTCTTCGGCGGCGGAGGAGCGAGTCTTGTCTTTGGACGACACGTCCGAAGCTCCCTTGCAACGGGGGCCACTCCGGACCCCCTTGGCCTTCTTCTACGACGCCTTATAGGGCGCCGGTACCAGCATCTTCGCCAGGCATGGGATGACTGGTTCCTCAGGTAGCGGAGCCGGACACCGAATCCGCTTCGCCCTCTCCATCCATTCCTGAAGAAGCAATGATAATAAAAGTTCAGATATCCTCCTGGAAACAAGCAAGTAGAGGATGCATTAAAGACTTACCTTGTTGGCGGGATGGTTAATGTCGTGCCCGCGGTTCGCGTCTGTGGCTGGCGGGGTCTCGTTGCCCTTGAGGAGCAACTTCCAGGCATCTTCGTGAGTAGTTCCGAAGAGCCTCTCCAAGGTTTGGTGCTTCTTCGGATTGAACTCCCATAGAGGGCGGCTTCGGCTTTGGCATGGGAGGATCCGGCGAACCAGCATCACCTGGATTATGTCGACGAGCTTGATGTTTTTATCCACCATGCTTTGAATGCGTGTCTGCAGCGCTATCAACTCGTCTGACGAAGACCAATTTGGGCCCTTCTCAACCCAGAAGTTGAGTCGCATTGGAGCGCCGGAGTTGAATTCAGCAGCCGCGGCCCATGTGGTGTCGCGGGTTCTGTGATGTAGAACCACATTTTCTGCCATTCCTTGACAGTCTCCATGAAAGTACCTTTTGGCCAGGAGACATTGGTCAGCTTTCTCACCATAGCACCTCCACATTCCGCGTGCTGGCCATCCACCACCTTCAGCTTCACATTGAAGACCTTGATCCACAGCCCGAAGTGGGGTTGGATGCGGAGGAAGGCCTCACACACGACGATGAATGCCGAGATGTTGAGGAAGGAGTTCGGGGCTAGATCATAGAAGTCTAGCCTGTAATAGAACATCAGCCCGCAGACGAAAGGGTGGAGTGGAAACCCTACCCCGTGAAGGAAATGAGGGATAAATACCACCCTCTCGTTGGGCTTCAGTGTAGGGATGACTTGCCCCTTGGCTGGAAGACGGTGGGTGATTTCCTTCGCCAGATACCCGGCCGCCCGAAGTTCAGTGATGTCCTTCTCCTTGATGGAGGAGGCCATCCACTTGCCTTGACCTCCGAATCCGGACATGGTTGAGTGCTTGCTCGAGTGGGGAGAGATGAGAACTTGGGCGCTAGAGCTCAAGAGTGGAAGGGCAGAGGAAGAGAGAAGGCATGGGAGAAGAAGGGGAATCCTTATCCCTTTATAAAGGAAGTGAATATCGAACGCCTCCCCACTCTCCTTAAAACTCGCCTATTCCCGAGGGCTGTGTAAACGGCACGGTTGGATTACCCGTGCCCGTATTGATGAGAATCCCGTAATAAGGGGGCACGATCTCTGCTTTGACAAGACGTGCCAATGGAAACCGCATCTCAAAACGCGGAACGGCAGACAAAAACGGTTTGATATAATGACCGGATAGATGTGATGACACGTTGCAAAAGTTGTCAGCAGATGGGACTCATGAAATAGTATATTCTTTGCAGTCGTGTGTGGTAATTGTGTTGCAGATCCGGACACATTCGTTTTATCCGAAGACTATCTTGGAGTATTCGGAAAGGGGAACCCGCCTTGCAATGCCGAAGACAATCTGCGCGTCGGACACCTCGTCATTGAAGCCTGGTTCAGGGGCTACTGAGGGAGTCCTGGACTAAGGGGTCCTCGGGTGTCCGACCTATTGGATATGAGCCGGACTGATGGGCCGTAAAGATACAAAGGCCTAAAACTCTACCCATGTCCGGATGGGACTCTCCTTGACGTGGAAGGCAAGCATGGCGACCAAATATGAAGATTCCTTTCTCTGTAACCGACCTTGTGTAACCCTAGATCCCTCCTATGTCTATATAAACCGGAGGGCTAGGTCCGTAGATATATCATCATAATCATAGTCAGACAGGCTAGATCTTTAGGGTTTAGCCATTATGATCTCGTGGTAGATCAACTCTTGTAATACTCATATTCATCAAGATCACTCAAGCAGGAAGTAGGGTATTACCTCCATACAGAGGGCCCGAACCTGGGTAAACATTGTGTCCCCCGTCTCCTATTACCATCGCTCCTAGACGCACAGTTCGGGACCCCCTACCCGAAATCCGCCGGTTTTGACACCGACACGGGCCTTAGAAGGCCGAAAGATAACACGGGCTGGAAACGGCCCAACTGAATCATGGGCTATTAATGGGTATAAAGCAAGTTAAATGTATATTATGAGCCAAAGTCACTACGAGCCGTTAAAGGGCCTAAAGAAACAAAAAGCCTCATATGGGCCGAAAGTGAGAACGGGCTCGAATTATATTGGACTGCCCACAAGACACTAATGGGCCGGATTCGAAAAATCCATAACGGGACGTAAATATATGTGCACATGCCGTTAACAAGCTTTCGATGGGCCGACTCATTAACCTTTGACCAAGTCAAACGGACTGGCCTTTTTAACCTAAATGGGCCACTGTTGGGCCGGGTCACGTGTCGACGTATCATAGGCGCGTTCCATCCATTGTAGGGATGACATCTGTCCCAACGCCGAGCTGACACATGGAATCATCCGGCGAATGAGAATTTTACACATGGAAAATCCCCATTGGTTCGGGCTGCTAACGGGTTATCGAATCCAAACCGGAACCCGGTAGCTTAACAACGACCCATTACGGTGGATGTCATGTGTCGGTCACCCTTGGCGAAAACACTTCCATGACGCGCTATTTTTCGTCATGGAAGTGGACACTTCCATGATGATAATTTTGGTATTGTCATGGAACACTTCTATGACAACACAGGTATGACTATCTTGATTCTGTCATAAAATCGTCATGGATGTACTTGCATAACAGAAAACATGACCTACTATGACAAACATGTATCATCACGGAAGTGCTTTTTTGTAGTGATAGTAGATATTTCTAGATTTCTCTTAACTTTATTAGTCCATGTTGCAAGTGAATCTGTACCCAATCGCCAAGCAAAGGGTGATGCCTTTGGAGGTGCGCTACTCCTCCATATATTATTCCGGCCCTCCCTAGTACCATCAGGACGTATGCTTGTGGATGTGACCATCGAATTACAAGCTTCATCACTAGCTAGCTTGTATGCATTGCGAACCGAGAACATGCCACTTTTTTAGGAGCCCGGGCGACAAAGTCTTCATCCAAACGTGGTGAGAGCTTGATCTTATGAATTTCCACAACATCCACTGGCAGAAAATAGTGCCTTATTTGTTCTATGTCCCACGTACCATTCAGAGAAATGAGTTTGGAGACCCATTTTAATCGACACCTCCCCTTAGTAGTAATTAAACCACCCAAGGGTTTCCGCGCTATCCAGCGATCATGCCAGATACGAACACTCTGTCCATTGTCGATTCTCCACACCATTCCTTTTTTAGGAGCTCTAAGCCATGGATAATAGCCTGCCATGAACTACTAAGGAAAAGCCTAGCAGCAGCGCGGGTTTTAGGCCTATCAGTAGCGCGGGGCGATGCGCTACTGATAAGGCACTACAACGAACGTATAGCAGTAGCGTGCCTCCGCCCATGCTACTGCTAAATCGACTTAGTAGTAGCGACTTCCCGGAGGAGCGCTACTGGTAATTAGTAGTAGCGCTTCTCCCTGCCCGCGCTGCTACTATTATTTCGTATTCTATTTCTTTTTTATTTCATGTTGTATTCGTACACCTTTACACAAGTTTTCATACAACGGGAATTTAGAAATTGTTTTTACATCATAATGAGTTATTACATCACGGGGTGAAAGAACCGTGGACTAGTTTCAAGTGGATGGACATCCACTTGAAACTAATCCGCGGTTCTTTCACCCAATGATATAATAAATATCATCATCATCATATCATTAACAACTTATCATCATAATACATCATTGTCATATAACACCTCCTCAAGATCATCGTTTTCATCAATGAGACATCACATAGCAAATTGGTCACTAGTCGTAATCACAAGTATTCCTCATCATCAACTCTAACACATTGTATCACATAATAAACATATTGTACCTCATAGGACCTACTACATTCTCTTAGGACCTACTATATTCTCTAAGGTAAAATAGCAAAAAACAAGATAGCCCCTGACTCTCCATTATGGAGAATGGAGATTATCCTGTCTCCAATTTTTGCCTTTCGCTTAATGTTACTTCCAAGAACCTCCTTGCGAATGTCCAAACAATTTTTCCATTCTTTGATTAGTATGTGTTCACCGGTTTAAGAAATCTGATATGCACAGGTGAGCTCCTTAGATTGACTTGGCTGTATGTTCAGAACTGCAAGGTGACCATTCTGATACATCAGATGAGGCACACAATCCATCGGGATTTTCTGTTGAAAAACATAGTAATAACTTTGTAGTTAGCAATGATGTACTAGTTTTAGAAGTATGCAAAAGATGCACTGATGTCGTAATAGTAAAAAATCTTACCAGGGTATCTCCATAGAAGTTACCGTGGTTCAACACGTGCACTAGTGGCACGTATTCACCATAATTTGGAGGAGTTCGATAATAGGTATTGTAATTCTCAAGATAAGTACAATAAGCAATCAGATGACTTTTCTCCTTATAAGTTAATTCGGAGCCATCGGTGTAGTGGGTTTTGTCTACCATCTTCTGCACATTCTTTGAAAATTCAAAATAAGCTGTCAATGGAAATAAGCTGTCAACTATTTTGAAATAAACAATATAAATTAGTTAATAACTATGTTTGAGAAACTCACATTGCGGTAGAATCGGAAGCGTATCAACAAGGACCCAAATGTCCATATTGTCTTGTTCGATGTCAGGATCACCAAGATCCATGGTGACAATCATACCCTCATAAAAACCATACATTTTTTAAAGTGCTTCCCAATTTTGGCAACCAAAATGGGTTACGCTCTGAAAATTGTATAGATTTACTTCAAAATCGATATCATGATGGGTCCTTAGGTGTATTTTCTTTGTTTGAAAATTTTCATGGTCTTCAAAACCCATCCTCTCCAAGACATAGCATCTTGCATGGCATGGGATAAGTTAATCGAATTGTAAAAGATGAAAATTAGATGTTGAAATAGTTGAAGTCATGCTTAATTACGAAAAAAACACTTGTCGTTGTTGCGTACCGTTTCAACATCGAAGGTCTCCTCGAGCTTAATGTTAAGCGCTGATCTTCGTCCAGCTCAACGAACCTGTCGCACATACCTCGATCGTCGTGGCACCAGCTGCACTCCCTCGGGAGATTGTCGTCGTCCGAGTACGACATTTCCTACGTCCATAATTCAAAGATTAAACTTGTAAAATTAAATATATGTACTAAAAACCTAAATTAGATCATTATTTTTCGAGAAAATCCAGGCCACTCGATATTTCCTACATATTCTAGCACAAGTCATGCTAGAATTCACGGAAAAATCCGGCATGACCTTTGCTAAAAAAGGACATATCGAGCGCCTGAAATTTGCCGGAATGGAAATTAATCAACACTCCGGCAAAACATAGGCCACTCGGAGGTGTAAACTGAACATGAATGGCCACTTGGGCAACCACATATCCTATTTGAGCAACACAAGATATACATGGATATTTGGCTGGTCTCACCTTGATGTCGGAGGGGGTCGGTGACGGGGACGACGGCGGGGATGATGGAGGGGCTCCTTGATTTCTGCAAAAGCAAAAACCGTATAAGTTATCACTAATACATCCCGAATAATTGCTTAAACTAAAAAATAGCAACAAATATGACATGTTCAACTAGTTTTATTAATTCAACTAGTTCTTACTAAATATGAACTTACTATAAATAAAAAAACTAGTTCTTTCTAAAAATAAAGTAGTTCAACTAGTTATATTAATTATCTTACTAAAAATACATTAGTTCTATTAATTCAACTAGTTCAACTAGTTTATTAATTTACTTACTAAACTAGTTCAACTACAACTAAAGTAGTTCAACTAGTTTATTAATTTACTTACTAATTATTTTAAACACTTACTAAAAACAGTAAAAATAAACTACATTATACAATAGTTAACTAGTACCATCACTACTACTAATTAACATCTACTACTGCTAAAAATCATTATCTATGAACCCTAAATTAACATGTACTACTACTAAAAAACATCTAGTACTAACTAAGCAGAGAGAACGAGGGTGGGGGAGGGGTGGGGGGCTTACAGAGAGGGGAGAGACGGTGGCGGGGAGGTGCTCGGCGACGGAGAGGTAGGGGCGGCGAGGGCGGGCTCGGGATCGGGAGGCGGCGACAGGGTTGGGGGAGGCGGCGGTGACGGTGAGGTCGAGAGCGGCGGTGAGGTCGAGAGCGGAGGGGGTGGGGGAGGCGGCGGCGACGGTGAGGTCGAGAGCGGCAGCGGGCGGCGGCGGTGAGGTTGACGGTGGCCTCAGGCGCAGCGGTGAGTGCAGGCTCGGGCTCGGGCGGCGGCGACAGAGGAGTAGGGGAACAGTGGGGGGAAGGAGGACTTAGCGAAATTTTGAGCGGGGGGGTGGTTAAGTCGAATTAGCAATAGCGCACTTCAGGAAACGCGCTATAGCTAAAGTAGCTATAGCGCGTTTTCAGGAAAAACGCTACTGCTAAGTCTAAGCACGCATCAAAAATATACGTTGGTCATCATTGATCTTTTTGTGTAGAATCTAAATAGTCAACATATTTAAGGTGGTAAACACTTTGTTCGCTTAGCAGTATGGGGCTAAACTTAATTAGGTGCAACACTTAGCAGCACTGAGTTTTGTAGAAACACACTGCTACTAAGTACTTTAGCAGCAGCGCGTCCAAGGAAGGGCGCTACTACTATATCTAGCCTGGGGGCAATTCCGTGGCAATTATAGTAGTAGCGCTTGTTTCACCTAGAGCGCTATTACTATCTAGTTATTAGTAGCGCGGTTCCTTTAAGCTCGCTACTCGCTAGTTAGCAGTAGCGCCTGTTTTTAAACCGCGCTGCTGCTAAGATTATGTGTATAACGTTTTCCCTAGTAGTGATGTGGGGGAAGGATTTCTCGTGAAAACCATGTTGAGGAGACGTCCATTAGGAAAATACTTCGCCTTTAAAGCCTTGCACAAAGACTATTAAGATACTCTAAGACGCGCTAAGCTTGTCGAGCCAACAAAGTTTGGTTGAAAATAAGGAAGTCCTTGAAACCAAGCCCTCCTTGTTTCTTTGGCCTTGTTATCAAGCAACCCAACGAGTCTTCCTCTTTCCTTGTTCTGCTCTCCAAAAATAATTTCTGACCATCTGGTTCAAATCATCACACACTTCTAAGGGCAACTTGAAAACACTCATTAAATATGTGGGAATTGATTTGTGCAACCACCTTGATAAAAACTTCTTTACTTGCTTGGGTGGGATGGCCACCATAGGCCAAAAAAACGCTTTTGACATACGACCATCTGGAGTAGGCAACCTCAAATGTTTCTCTTAAAATCCAGAAGATGTGACCTGCGTCACATTTTTAACATTCTCCACTGTTGGACAATGGCATGAATTACTGAACAACAATGATCACTTTGGAGGATTTATTAGCTGCCCAGTGGTAGCTGCATAGACCTCCAAGGTGCTCTTTATATGGCTTGCTTCCTGATCACTTGACTTAAAGAACAGAAGTGTACCATTCATAAAAATTAGGTGTGAAACACCCAGAGCCCTCCTGGTAATTCTCAAAGGTGAAACTTCTCCAGAGTTGATACCCTTAGTAATAAGAGCAGAGAGACCATCAACAACAAATAAGAATAAATATGGGGACAAAGCAGGGTCACCTTGCTGAAGACCACACGACGGTGAAGACGAATCCAAAATGGCTCCATTAAATTTTACGGAATATCTCATTGAGGGCACACACGCCATTATCCAGTCAATCCACCGATGAGCGAAGCCAAGCTTTTGCATCATTTGCTTAAGGTAATTCCAATCCACCCTATAATAAGCTTTAGATAGATCAAGCTTATATGCACAATAACTCTTTGTGGGGTCCTTTTCTTGCTTAATATGGTGAATGCATTCAAAGTACACATATGCATTATCGGTGATCATGCATCCGGGGATGAACGCAATTTGTCCAGGAGAAATAATGTCATCAAATGTCAGTCTCAAACGATTTACTAAGCACTTCGAGACCACTTTGTAAACTACATTACATAAGCTAATAGGCCAGAAATCCATTATCTTTACCAGATTATTCACCTTCGGAATCATGACAATAATAGTACCGTTAACATTAGGAGGCATGACTCCCATGAGAAAAAAGTGATTTACTGCAAAAATAATACCTTCCTTCATAGTTGCCCAGTTCCATTGAAACAAACGAGAAGGGAATCCGTTTGGTCCTCGTGCCTTTAAAGGGCCAATTTGGAACAAGGCATTCGTGATCTCCTTATCTAAAAATTCTGCACACAGGGCCTCATTTGTCTCCTAAGTAACCACCGGTTCAAACAAATGAACTATGGGCGAAGGATCAAGCATGGGGTCAGCCGTGAACAAATGCTTAAAATATTTAGTGGCCGCACCCCCCATTTACTTTCAATAAAACTGGAAGGGAATCCATCTGGTCCTCCTGCCTTCGAAGGGCCAATTTGGAACAGGGCATCCACGATCTCCTTATCTAAAAATTCTGCACATAGGGCCTCATTTGTCTCATGAGTAACCACTGGTTCAAACAAATCAACTATGGACGAAGGATCAAGCATGGGGTCGGCCGTGAACAAATGCTCAAAATATTCAGTGGCTGCACCCCCAATCTCCTTGCTTTGTATGAACATTACCATGTGTGTCTTCAAGTTTATTTATTCTGTTTTTACGTGCTCTCCAAACGGACTTGGCATGGATTTTGTGTGTGTTGCGATCACCTTCCTTAAGCCAATCCACACGAGAGCATTGCATCCACATCAACTCCTCCCTATAAAGTAACTCATTCATCTTGTCCGCAACTCTTTGAATCTCACAACGATCAACATTCATGAACATCAACTCTTCTAGTTGTGTTCTAGACTTCTCAATTTCTCTAGTCATATTACCAAAGTGATCTTTACTGCAGGTGGCGAGCTTAGACGTCGTCGAGCGAAGCGCTGCACGGACATCACCCAGACAATCTTTTTGCCCAGCTTCGTCCATGCTTTTGCTATAATGTCATGCAGAACCGGTTCTCTTTCGCACATTACCTCGAATTGCTGATTTTTTCTTTACATGCACATTCTCCAGAACCTTCGTACTTACATGGAAGGTCGCATGGTCCAAAACAGGGGAGACCAAGTGGTGCACAGCCGGATGCTCAAATAAATTTTTCCATGATCTATTAGTGACGGCTCTGTCCAGGCGAACTTTAACATTTGCTCCTCCTCTCCTATTATCATATGTGTGGCACTCCAGAGAAGCCTAGATCCATTAATCCACACACTTCTAATGCATCCCGAAATGCTTGCATTTGATCCAACGGCCTTGGTGTCAATGAGAAGTGCTCAAAGTCCCACGTACACTCATTAAAATCCCCCACCACAAGCCAGGGTAGGCCAGATTGGGTACTGAGGTTATTTAGCATAGACCACACTTTATGCCTACTTTCCACTCTAGGTTCCCCATACACACATGCTAACCTTCATTGTGACTCTAGTCCCATCTAAAGCTAATCTGTGTTACCATTACTGTCAGTACTATCAAAGCCCAGACCAAATTTTACGCGGTGTCTTTTCATATTTTTCTTCCTATTGTCTTATTTCACACAAAAAGACCAAACCGGGTGTTATGGCCTAATTTTATAAAGTTTTATTAGGTTTATCAAAAACAATCTAAACTTTCATAACAAAAATATATATACGACATGAAAATAATATTGAATGATGATTCTAATTGTATTGATTTGGTATTGTGGATATTATTTTTTCTAACTTGATCAAAATTTTAAAAATTTGACCAAAGACAAGCTAATATACAAAGTAAATAAAAATGAAGCGAGTAGCTAACTTTCTTTTTTCGCGAATACGCAAAGCTTGCGTATCATTTCATTGATAGAAGGAAGAAGAAAGAGTACAATAAATGATACAACACATGACATGAACACAAGAAGGCATAATCATGGTGTTCGGAGCAGAGAGAGACGGGGTGCTTAGCCCAAACAGGGTGAAGGACACAACTAAACCCACCAAACCTAAAACTAGAGGAGCATGCCAAATCAGCAAGACGTCGAACATCTTCAATTCCAACAACGGGACACCACGAGCTAGCAAGATAGCCCTTCAAGAAGGGGAACGATGTCGTGACGTCGTCGCCATCCGATCCGGAAAACCGGACCTAGGGTTTCCCCTGATATTCGAAGGGGTGCATGGACAAAGGCCATGGCATCGCCTCCAGGAAGGGAAACGACACCCACGGGTGTCGCCGCTGCCAGCATCGGCAAGCCGAGCATGGATTTCGCCTGGCCTAGTCCGAGCAATCCCAAAGTCGCCAGATCAGGATCCAAAGATGCCGGAGACAACCTGCTTGTCGACCGCTACCTCAGATGGGGGTGGGGCTGCACATGTCGTCGACGAAAAACGCGAGCTTTGGAACCGACATGGCATGTAGGTGGATGGGGTTGGAGAGGCTGCGGGGTAGAGAGCCTACGCGGATGGAAGGATGGTGGCCGGCGTCGCTGGCAATCCAAAGCTGGAAGGGATACCGCCGGAGGCGGAGCCACCAGAACGCCGGCGAACCGAAGCTGGAAGAGGCGCAGCTGCCGGTGCGCCGGGGCTGAAACCACACCGGTAGAGGACGCCGACAGACCAAGAACATTGGAGAACGGAGGTCCATGGAGGCCGGGGCCGGAGCGGTGTCGACAAAGTCCACCGCAGAGCTTCTAACAACGTGCCAGAGGAGCACCGTCACCAGACACACGCAGAGGCCGTCACCGTAGCTCGGAGGAGGCACCGTCGGGGACGAAGGACCGAGCCTCGACCACCTCCCCCAAGGGGCACGCCCGCCCCGACGAACAGCAGCAAGGAAGGGCTGCACCATGGGGGCAAGACGCGGACTGGGGGAGGATCAGCATGGACGCGGCCGCGCCACCGAGCAGGACCAGCGGGATGTGGTGTGTGTGGGGGGGGGGGGGGGGGGGGGGGGACGCAGGCGACGCGAGGGGGAGACGTGCGCGACGCTCCACCGCAGCCATCCTCCGACACGACGCGGCCGCACAGCCGGCCCTCGGGCGGCGGCGTTGCAGGGAGCCGGTGGCGGAGGGGCGGCCCGATGCAGGGGCGGGGCAGGGCAGGAGCCCCGGCGCCGCCATCCTCGGGCGCGGCGCGGCTGGCCCTCCGGCGGCGGCGATGCGGGCGTGGCGGAGTCGAAGGGGGGCTCCCGGCGGCGACGGTTTCCCCCCGTGTCGCCAGATGCGGGCGCTATTCCCGAGGTCGAGTAGCTAACTTCCAGGGGCCATCATTTTAATCTTGGCTGGAGAAGAAATCTTGTGGCTTGCCTGAACGAAACGACGAAGCACTGAAAGAGGCCGACCAGCAGTGACAGGCCACTTCGCCGGCGTCCACACGGAGATGCCCCCGCCCCGCCTCCTCATTTCGTCCGCCCGAGAAATGGACTGAAGCTCCCGCAAAAAGAAAAGGAGAAATGGACTGAAGCGAAGCTCTAATGGCTGATGAGGGCCCACTCCCTTCTCGCGGTAGTCTCGTACCACAAATCAAATCAGCAACCGCGCAGTCACCTCAAAAAAAAAAAAAAGCAACCGCGCAGCCAATCAATCGCTCCCCCGGATTTTCCCTTTTTTAAAACACAGGCCCAACAGACAGCCACCTCAGCTTAGATGGAGTATATGGAATCCCTTAATTATTGCCGAATTATTATGGGAATCCAATGAGAGCTTTGCGTGCAGACCCTAGCATAATGCCGGTTTTGTATTGTGGGCATACGCCTAACCATTTTTGCTTGCTCATACTCAGTTGCTTGGAGTTTTCGTAGGCCTCAGCCAGCTCAAATCGCAAGTTACTAATGACAAAAGAAAATACACAGGATCACTAGTAAGAATGCCGTGAGAAAGGCCGGCAACAAGAAGACGGTCGTCAGCTGTTAGTTTCGGAGACCAGCGAATCTGTTCCCGGGTCTTATACACACAGTAAGGTTTAGCATTTGGTAGTATCCACTTCACTCCGAAATTTACAAATAAATAAATAAATGATGTACGACACGATAAGGGTAACATCATTTTCATATGTTTTCAATCATCCGTTCAGTGGTGGTATGCTTGCTTGATGGTCAAATTCTTCAGTACTCCTTTTATGTGACAAGCACAATCTTATTTAAACAGTTGTCATTCTATTTCAACAGTTGTCATTCTATTTGTCATATACGAGACTTTTTCTAAGGATTCCTGTTCAGGAGAGTTTATCATCCACTCAAACCTTTTGAAATTAATGATTTGTTGCTCCATGACTTAATCAAACAAAAGAAAACTGTGTAGAATTTGAATGGGCATGGCATCCCAATCACGTGTTTTCTATTCCTATGGCTTTAGAATCCTGCAAATCAAAATCAAACATCAACGAATCGTGCGGAAGCACAACTCTCCCGCAAAATTACGAGAATGATAAAAATCTAACATCAAATTTTTAAACATGTTGGTTGTGTGCATCACTCGATTCAGAGGCCGGAGGTAGTCCTCCCTTTCGAAGAAGATTTTCAACTATGACAAAATCAAATGTTTTTTTATGAAAAAATATGTTTGTCGCCAGGATGACAATTAAACTTCGCAAGCATGATAAATCCAGAAAAAAAACCTTAGCTATGCTTGTTAAGGAAAACAGCCATTATCGCGACACCATAATTTGCCATAATAAACATTCGATTGTCATGTTAAAAAATCTGACGTTCGATTTGTAGCGAAATCTTACAATTAAACGCTCTTTCAATACCCGATATCTCGAGGTCCCTGGATGCAATTTTGGAAGACCAAGTCCAAAAGACCAAAGCACAAGAGCAGCAGCGCAGGCGACACGAGGACCAGGACAGTATAACTTGACGCCCCGCTCGCTCAGGCTCAGCCCATTCCAGTCGAGGAGGACGGCAGCAGGAAAGGGTAGAACCAATCAACCGATTCCCCCTCCCCACTCCACCCCGCGCCGCAGCGAGAGCGAACTGGTGCCTGCCTGCCACTGCCGGCCGCGTCGTCTTCGTCCTCTCCCTCCCTCCCCCTGCGCTCCCGTCCGAGGTAGCCCTCCTCTCCCCCGATTCATCCCTCGCGATCCCTCCCCGCAGCAGCATTTGCTCCTCGGATCTGGGCTCACGGCCCGCTTCCCCTGCGGCGTGATCCGTTTTCCTGTCCAAGTAATTTCTAGGTGTTTTGCGGGCTAGATCTCGCCGAATTTGGTTACCGTGGATGAAATGCCGGGCGTGTTTAGCGCTTCCTTGACCCGCTCGTGCCGCGGCTGGGAGCAGCGGCGGAGTTGGAGATCTGTCCATCATTGGGAAATCGGTGCTAAATCGAGGTTTTGGTGTAGTAGGTTGATGGATATTAGGCCATGGATGGAATTGCGGTAGTCATGCGTAAATAGCTAGGGTCGGTAAAATCCGGCGCCCCTGCTACTACGCTCGGTGATGCTTAGGTCGTTGAGTTGACTCTACCATGTCACTGATCTAGTTCATGGTGAATTCCTGTGCGGCGGCACTTCTAGCTGTTTTGCGTGTGGTTTAGGTTCTTAAGTGGTTATTGGTACCTAGTAAGTATTTCCTCGCATGATTGCTCAACAGAAATGAAGTGTTTGTTTCCGGAGGAATTTAGGTCAAGGAGAGCTCCCCAGTGCCCACAGTGTAGTGCAATCGATTTTCATTATTTTGTGGGAGTCGTTTGCAGTCGACTTGCTTTGATGAAGTTAATTTTGTGAAAACCATCTAATCTGCACTAGTTTTTGCTGTCATATTGTTGTTCGATTGAATGACTTAGTACTGCCTGTAACGTACATTTATGAAAAACGCTCCACACATTTATCAGAGATGCTCCACTATTTTTCTATGTAACTGCTAGGAGAGGCAGCAGTTTCTTTTTTCTTCTTCTTATATCTGTTTCTGGCAATCAATGCAGACTGTGAACATGTCAGATAGTGCATTGCAAGATCTCAATGCTGCTCAATCTGTTGTGCTGGAGAAAAGCAAAGACAGTTCTGTGGAACCCTGCAGTTCTAAGCCTGTCTTAAACGGGAACAAATGTGTCAAGAAGGAAGGAAATGCTGTACCTGCATGTCCTGATGTAACCAATGGATGCGATGCTGTAGTTGTAGATGTTGAATATATTGATTCTGAGAATCTCACGGATCTTCCAGATGTTGACACAAGCCTGAGTGTATGCCTCTAGTTGTTCATATTCATGCCTTTTTATTGGATGCTTAAAGTTCTTTCTGTGACCTAAGGTTTTCCATTTTCTATTTTCAACAGACTTTGCTTGCTAGGTTGGATTCAAAGGATTGGATCAAGACATGTGAAGCTCTTAATAATGTTCGTCAGTTGGCAATATATCACAAGCAAAGGTTGCAGGAGCTGCTGTAAGTTGTTTCCTTGTTTTTGGAGTAACTTTTATTAGCTTACAACACCATCTGTGCTTCCACAATGCTATAAAACTATACTACATCTCTTATATTGATTGTGTCAAATTCCAGGGAGCCTCTAGTTCCTCTTATTGTGAAATCTGTTAAGAATCCAAGGAGTGCTCTATGTAAAACTGCACTTATGACCTGCGCTGACATCTTTAAGGCATACGGTGAACAAATGGTCGACTTGATTGATCTGCTGGTGTGTTCCCCCCCCCCCCCCCCCCCCCCCTTCTTAAAAAGTTAAATATTGTTGTGCATGACTGTACATGTTTAGTTTTCACTCGATGATTTCTTGCACTAACCATGAAGTCTCTTAAAACATCTTGTCTGTCAAATGTGTTCACAGCTAATGCCGCTATTTCTGAAATCTTCACAAGACAAGCGCTTTGTTTGTGAAGCAGCTGAGGCAGCCCTTATATCAATGACAAGCTGGATCTCCCCCTCTGTATTGTTACCAAAAATGCAGCCCTACCTCAAGAACAGGAATCCACGAATTCGAGCAAAAGCATCTGTTTGTTTCAGTAAGAGTGTACCACGCCTTGTAAGTGGAAGTCTCCTCAAATTTATCTGAGATCATAGCTTATTGTCAAACTATCTCCAACCAAAGTATCAATTAAATACACCACATAGTAATTTTTTTTCTGATGTCCCAATGGCTCAATTAGATACAGTTGTACAGATTGATAATTTGACCTCCTTGTGCTATTCTTTTCTGTCCATGGGGTTTAGTTAAGAGTTTCCATTGAACGTCCTCCAGAAGTTTGCACTTTATTTGGATATGCAGATGCTTTGCTTGAATTTTCTTTCTCATGTTATGAAGCTGGAGCTTAGCTGCAGATGATTCCATGCATGTGGCGGAAGTTTGATGAGTTCAGAATATTAGTGGCTACTGTATGTTTAGCTGTAGTCTTTTGTTCAAAGATCTTCACACCAGTCATTTCAGTAGGGTGACCATTTATTGGAGATTGAGCATATAAATTATTAGGTGGTGTGGGTCTGCGTGCACCGGCTTACTCTTGGTTGCTGTTCTAAATGTTATAACAGTACCTTCTTCTTTCTACCCAGGGTCTGGAGGGAATCAAAGAATACGGAATGGACAAGCTCATTCAGGTCGCAGCAACCCAGCTCAGCGACCAGCTTCCTGAATCAAGGGAGGCTGCTCGTAACCTTTCACTGGAGCTACAAGCATTCTATGAGAAGTCTCAAGCCTCTGGTTCAGCCGAAGATGAAAGTGCACCTGCTATTTCACCAGAAGCTGAAACCTGGGAGGCTTTCTGTCTATCTAAGCTTTCCACGTTAAGCGCCCAAGCAATCCTCCGTGTCACTGTGGGTGTCCCCGTTGCCCCGAAAGAAGGCGGCATCTCTGCTGCTCTGAAAGAAGGCGCCGTCCCTGCTGCCATGAAAGAAGGTGGCATCTCTGTTGTTGTTGCTCCAAAAGAAGGTGGCGTCCCTGTTGCTACGAAAGAAGGTGCTGCGGCCGTGGGCTGCTAGCGTTGGGAGTTGGCTGACACAAAGCGATGTTGCGATTTTTCCACATCCAATTCAAGTTTTTGCTGTACATGGTTTATGGGTTCCTCAGTCGGTAAATCGAATCTCCTTTTGCTGGAGTTCTTCAGGCTTGAGGCCTGGGGTGGGTGTTAATATTGGTGCGAGATATAGTCCCTTATAGTTGACTGTATAATCTTTTGGTTCCGTCACTACTTATCAGTTTGGCATTGGTTGGTCAGTCAGGGAATGTAGAATTTCTTCCACCGTTCAATATTTGGAGTACTACAGCCCCTTCTTTTCTTTATGTGTTCGCGTATGCATTTTTTTAATTTGCGTTTTGTGGTTTTAGCTTTGGATGTACTTGGTTCCATTTGTGTTCCAACCGGAGCTGCATCTAGCTCAATGCACACCCACCGATAACCGGAGTCATAATCAGGAGAGCGGAGAGCGTTTGTAACAGGAGTCATAATCAGGAGAGTGGAGTGCCCTCTTGCAAAGGAGCGTTTGGCTGCCGTGTATTTTTGAGACGAAGACATCATATCAGCTTTATTAATCATAGACTAGTTACATTGTTCATGAGGGTCGCAAGATAATATCGAGGTGTTCATTGGCCCAAGTACATAAAATAATATAAATCAGTGTTCATTCATGTGCCATGATTCATTCGCGTCCCTTAGAGCAACTCCAATGGGGCGATCCAAACAGACGGCGATTTCGTCTCGTTTTTTGTCCGTTTGGATTGGCCGTCCGCTCGGCGTCCGTCCTGTTTTATTTTTATTCGGCTTGTAAAACTATGATTTATTCAATTTAAACCATGTTATTTGACTATATGTTTAAATGCAAATTCATCAATGCAAAATTGAGCTATTTGTTGAAATTGGGCGGCCAAGCATCCCTGCGAAGCCTTTGCTGGCATTCATCGCTAGGGCTGCAAACGAGTTGAGCTCGAGCGAGTTGGAGTTGGCTTAGCTCAACTCATATGAAAATTCGAGCGAGCTCAAACTGAGTGAAGCTCATGATCGAGCTGTAGAACATGATTCGTGCTCAATTTATAACGATCTCAAGTCGATCTTGAGCTAGTTTCGAGCCAAATAAGATGATAAAAATTATAAATCTATGGATGAAAAAAAATCAAGATGAATATGCTGGGATCCTTTGCAAAAAATATAGGATATTTAACACATAGTCGACCACGTGTCATAATTAGGCCTAAATCTTCTTTGCACTTGATTAAGTTTCCAGATTCGTTGGTAAATAAAATGCAGACAAATATGGACAACATATATAGTAATAAATATTCTTATTTCCATTTAATATATGGCATGATCATTTACCATAATGATATTCTGTCGAGTTATCGAGCTAAAATTGAACGAGCCAATATTGGCTCAAGATCGGCTCGTTTCTCGGTCGAGCTACATAAAGTGTTCAAACTCAGCTTGTTTCTTTTCAAGTCCATCTCGAGTCGAGTCAAAAAGCAAGTCCATCTCGAGCGGCTCACCAGCCTCGAGCTTTTCTTGCAGCCCTATTCATCGCCAACAAACGGGCTGTATCTTCAGGAGTCGGCTCTCTCAAGTACTCAGGGTCAAACACAGCAATAGCAGCCTTGTAGAACTTATACAGAGACTTTAGACATGTAGACTCACTCATACGGATGTACTCGTCAATGAGATTACCGGGCACTCCTTATGCAAGCATTCGGATGGCAGCAGTGCATTTCTGATAAAAGGAGAAACTAATCTTGACAACGGCATCCTCTTTGCACTCGAAATCGTCATCATGGCCGACCACCCCCTCTCTAATACGGTTGAAAATATGCCTACTCATACGGAAACGGCGGCGAAATTTTTGATGTTTGAGCAACGGGTTTGTTGTATCAAAATAGTACTTTCAAAGAAGGAAATGCCAGCTCTCTCGGTTGCGATTCAACGCCAGAAGGTGGCCCGGAATGGAGCCACGGAACAACGGCCGCTGGCTGTTGAGGTGGTGATGGACCAACACGGCAGCCAATATCTCCTCGTCATCAGACGACGAATCGTCGGAGTCGTAAAGGAAATTGTGAAAAAAGCACTCGTCGGCGGAGTCCATTTTGTAACTTGGCAAATTGTCGAACAGTTTGCGGGCGTTGACGAAGGAGACGACCGGTGAAGGGAGTCGCGGCGCGCACGGACCAACTAGCTGCCCTGCCGGCGTCCGACGAGCATGCTGGTGAGGATCTGGCCGTGGCGGCGAGGCGGCTTCTTGGTCGCGGGCGGCTGTGTGGTGGGAGGGGAGCGGGGATGGGAAGCATTCGGCTCCCAGGTGGCAAGACGGCGGTGGCGGGCAACGTGGGAGTGGGCTGCGTTGCTGGGCGGATGTGGATGCACCGGCAGCTGGCAGATTCGCCGGCAAAAATGGGTGGCGACATCGGCGACCAAGGAGGCGGGCGAGGGTTGCTATTGGATGGGAGGAGGCCAATGTGCCACCGACCAGCGGGCCCAGGGGAGAAGAAGGCGAGCGTGTGCGCGTCCGTCTCATGTGGGCGCCGACGCAAATCCAGCTCAAAATGGATCGGAAATGGGTCGCCCGCGGATGAAAAGCGGACGCGCGTCCGTTTGGATCAGCGTGTTGGGCCGCCTTTTGTGTCCGCGCCGACCCAACAAACGCCAACGAATCTAATGGGTCGCCCCATTGAATTTGCTCTTAAGTAGTGAGAAATTTTACATTATCAATTCAATTTGTGAATATAGCAGCAAAGCCATTCCACCATGCCTTCTGTTGTGTACATGCATCAATAACCTTCATTCAACCAGACTCCGCCTAGATGTTGTAGCCAATGAAATTTGCATAGCGGTTGCTTCGGCCATCATAGGATCCAACACATTTGGTATAGAAGCACAAGGAGCGGCCACAAAATTACTATTAGCATCTCTGATGATAGTTGCAAAAGATCATAGTCCTTTTTTTTTGAAAGTAAGATCATAGTCCTTCATCAACGTGAAAAGAAGCATCTACGTTGAGCTTGACAAAGCATTGACCAGGCCTCTTCCAGTGTTGGTTTTGTTTGTCAAAGGGCCTTCTGGCTAGACGTAACAAAGTTTGAGGCCAATGCCAACATTGAGAGACGCTAGTTGCTTTTTTTTAGTAAAGAGAGACGCTAGTTGCTTGGATGTGCGTTAGCACCTCTTCCCCTAGTGGATTCAAAGCCCATGACAATACAAGGCCCAAGAGGAATAAGCGACCCAATCTGAGAGTCACACGCGAGATTGGGTCGACTAGTAAGCAGCTATCTTGGATCCCAAAGAAAGGCATCGAGAGTTCGATCATGCACAACAACGGCAAGGCGACTACCTACTACCTTTGTCCCTCGTCCCCTTTCTCTTTTTTCGCTCTACAATCCAGCTCCTCGTTCTTGCAATTCGTGATGCCAAAACCACAAATATTAGAATCTGATTTTGAGTGAGTGATACTATAGCTATGCTAACACTTGGTAATCAGAACAAAAAGATCCCCACCATTACCACCCGATCCGGCGTCTCCAATGATACGTCTTCAATCTATCTATAATTTTTGATTGTTCCATGTTATTATAGTATCAATCTTGGATGTTTTTTATGCAATTGTATGCAATATTATATTATTTTTTGGGACTAATCTATTAACTTAGTGCCAAGTGTCAGTTGTTGTTTTCTGCCTGTTATTGGTTTGCCAGGAAATCAGTACCAAACGAAGTCTAAATGTCATGAAACTTTTTGACGATTTTTTTCCTGGACATAAGAGACCCTAGAAGCTTCGGGGGGAGGCCAGAAGGCACTAGGGCGCGCCCAGGGAGGGGGGGGGGAGGCGCCTCCTAGTACCTTCTGGGCCCCTCGTTTCTCGTTTGACCTAATTCCAACTCTATAAATTCTCTAAAATCGGGAAACCAACAGAGAGCCACCCAAACTACTTTTTCCACCACCGCAAGTGTCTGTTCTTGCGAGATCCTATCTAGAGGCCTTTTCCGGTACTCTGCCGGAGGGGGAATCGATCACGGAGGGCCTCTACATCAACCTTGCTGCCCTTTTGATGATGTGTGAGTAGTTTACCACAGACCTACGGGTCCATAGCTAGTAGCTAGATGGCTTCTTCTCTCTCCTTGATCTTCAATACAATGTTCTCCTCA
Organism: Triticum urartu; assembly: GCF_003073215.2. Lineage (NCBI taxonomy): Eukaryota > Viridiplantae > Streptophyta > Magnoliopsida > Poales > Poaceae > Triticum > Triticum urartu. The sequence continues at coordinate 280,941,116 of NC_053028.1, forward strand.
ATATTCTTGGAGATCTATTCGATGTAATCTTCTTTTGCGGTTTGTTTGTTGGGAAGAATTGTGGGTTTATGATCAGATTATCTATAAATATTATCTGAGTCTTCTCTGAACTCTTTTATGCATGATTGTTATAGCTTTGTATTTCTCTCTGTTCTATCCGTTTGGTTTGGCCAACTAGATTGACTTATCTTGCAATGGAAGAGGTGCTTTGTAATGGGTTCAATCTTGCGGTGTTCTATATCCCAGTGACAGAAAGGGACAAGACACGTATTTGTATTGTTGCCATTAAGGGGAAAACAACGGGGTTTATTCATATTGATTAGATTTACTTTGTCTACATCATGTCATCTTGCTTAAGGCGTTACTCCATTCTTTATGAACTTAATACTCTAGATGAATGCTGGATAGTGGTCAATGTATGGAGTAATATTATTAGACTCAGGCAGGAGTCGGTCTACTTGTCTCGGACATGATGTCTATATACATGATCATTGCCTTGGATATCGTCATAACTGTGCGCTTTTCTATCAATTGCCCAACAGTAATTTGTTTACCCACCATATGCTTTTTGTTCGAGAGAGAAGCCTCTAGTGAAAACTATGGGCCCCGGGTCTATCTTTATCATATATTAAAATCCAAAAATATCTTGCTGCAATTTATTTACCGTTATTTTATTTTGTGTTTTTGTTTATCTATGTATCACTATGAGATTTGATCCTTGCAATTAACCGCCAAGGAATTGACAACCCCTTGTTTGCATTGGGTGCAAGTATTTGTTCTTTTGTATGTGATGTTCACGAGGTCTTGCGTGGTTCTCCTACTGGATTGATAACCTTGGTTCTTAACTGAGGGAAATACTTATCTCTACTGTACTACATTATCCTCTTCTCTTCGAGGAAATCCCAACGCAACTCACAAGTAGCATCCAACCATAGAAATGAGGCAACAGAGAGTCATCCGGTTAGCTTTGGGGAGCAATGGAACCAATCACAAGAGAAGATCTAAACGATTGGATGCGTGAAAAGAAGGAAAGTATCAAGGATCCAGTCCCGAGGAACTATGCCTCTGGAAGCCGGTGATCAAGACGCAGATTACCGGTCAGCGGGAATCTATGGATTTATTGCAATGACCTAGTGGACGAGGAAACAAAATGTAGACTTCCTTTCACTGTTCCATATTTGTTGGAGTACTACATGTTAGGAAACGTAGTAGAAAACAAAAAAATCGCACCTACGATCACCCAAGATCAATATGAAGATGCATTACAGGTTGGGATCACGATCGTTACCATCACCGAGTTGCAGCGAAAGAAGAACATATCGGTGTAGATCATACTTGGAGTCCCTCGAACCATCGATGAACGATCCTTCATACCTCCAACGAATAGTTCCTTGAACCGAAGACCGAAATCACAACCTCTCTACTTGGTTGCAAGCGTGCAACCTTCACGACCCGACAGCGCTTCGCCATCCAGAGCTAATTGTCACTGGAGAATTAGAGGGAGGAGATTAGAACCACACAGGGCTTCTAAATATGAGGACAAGAGGATGAGCCACACTCTAATTAGTCAACTAGGACCAACTAGAACATGAACTAGAAGAACTAGAGGAGGCTCCAAAACTTGTGTGTAGAAAAGGCCAATACCTCAAGTATATATAGGTTAGGAGGAGAGGAGGGCGGCCACAAGAGGGAGGGAAAGTACCCTCCCTTGGCTGATCCAGGAGGAGGAGAACCTTCCCTCCAATTCGGCCTCCCTCTCCCCTTTCCATCGGGAGAAGGGGGCGCCACCCCTATTGGGCCCAAGTGGCCCAAGTGGTCTTCCACCACTTGGCCTTTTTTCGCCCATTGATATTTAAATTAAATATTTAATGTTCTAAATACCTCTAGACCATATTATATATTAACATCTCCGGAAACATTTTCCACCTACATATAATTTATCAGTAATACCCGGTATTTCCCGATACTCTGTGAAACCCTTCCGGTGATCCCGAAATGCTTCCGGATCCTCTCGGAACTATTTCGAATATTCATGAAATAATTCCACAAATATATTCTCATGAATCCCGCACTACTAACACTTAGCAGATCATGACTTTCCTTAGTCTTGTGACCCCGTAGGTTCGGTAACTCATAGACATGAACGAAACTGTTTGTTCAATGACCGATAGCGGGACCGTGGACGTCAGTATCGGTCCCTATGAGCACATGAATGATATTCCAGTGGACCTTTGGTTATCATGTGATGTCCCCTTTGCTTCGCGGTACTTCACAAAACCCGAGAAGGATTGGTATCCTCCCGAGTCATCACCATGCTCGCTATACCGAAATCCTCATTACCGGTTTTGTTCTTCTTTCTCGTTATTGTGTTCCGGCATCCCCGTTACGAAGTCACGTGTGTATGGATAGACTATGATCGATGCCGTCATAGCGAGAGGGCCCTAAGAATATCTCTCCATCGTTGGAGGAGCAAATCCCACTCTCGAGCTATCTGGCCACTTGTCAAACTTTCCGATGAACCTATAAGTTGATGACGACCCACAAGTATAGGGGATCAATCGTAGTCCTTTCGATAAGTAAGAGTGTCGAACCCAACGAGGAGCAGAAGGAAATGATAAGCGGTTTTCAGCAAGGTATTGTCTGCAAGCACTGAAACTGTCGGTAACAGATAGTCTGGTAGCAATGTAATTTGTAACGAGCAACAAGTAGTAACGGTAACAAAAGTGCAGCAAGGTAGCCCAATCCTTTTTATATCAAAGGATAAGCCGGAATGATCTCCTATAGTAAGCAAAGTGTTCTTGAGGACACATGGGAATTTCATCTAGTCACTTTCAGCATGTTTGTTTGATTCGCGTTCGCTACTTTGATAACTTGCTATGTGCGTGGACCGATGCTTGGGTGCTGTCCTTACTTGGACAAGCCTCCCACTTATGATTACTCCCTCTTGCAAGCATCCACATACAAAAGAAGAATTAATATAAATCTAACCATAGCATGAAACATATGGATCCAAATCAGCCCTTTACGGAATATCGCATAAACTGGGTTTAAGCTTTTGTCACTCTAGCAACCCATCATCTAATTACTACTCCACAATTTCCTCCCTTAGGCCCAAGTATGGCGAAGTGTCATGTAGTCGACATTCACACAACACCACTAAGGGAAACATCAGCATACATATCATCAAAATATCGAACGAATACAAAATTCACATGATTACTTGTGACAAGACTTGTCCCATGTCCTCAAGAACAAAATTAACTACTCACAAATCATATTCATGTTCAAGATCAGAGGGGTATTGAATAGCATCAAGGATCTATACATATAATCTTCCACTAAATAAACCAACCAGCATCAACTACAAGATGTAATCAACACTACTAGCAACCCATAGGAACCAAACTGAGGTTTTGAGACAAAGATTGAATACAATAGATGACCTAGGGTTTGAGATGAGATGGTGCGGGTGAATATGTTGATGAAGATTGGTCCTCCCATGATGAGAGGGTTGTTGGTGATGTCGATGGCTTCGATTTGCCCCTCCCAGAGGGAAGTATCCACAACGGAATCGCTCCGCCGGAGAGCAAAAGTGCTCCTGTCCAAGTTCCGCCTCGAGACGGTGGAGCTTCGTCCCTAAAGTCCTCTCTAGATTTTTTCTAGGGCAAATGGCATCATATAGGAGAAGATGGGCCTTGGAGGCTGGCCAGGGGCCACACGAGCCACATGGGCATGCCCAGGGGGTGAGCGCACCCATGTGCCTCGTGGGCACCTAGTGGGCCCTCTCTAGTATTTCTTTTCTCCAGTATTTTTTGTATATTCTAAAATAATTCTTCGTGAATTTTCAGCTCATTTGGAGTTGTGCAGAATAGGTATCTCTGATGTAGCTTTTTCAGGTCTAGAATTCCAGCTGCCAGCAATCTCCCCCTTCATGTAAATCTAGCAAATTAAGAGAGAAACGACATTAGAATTGCACCACAAAGTATTATATTGATAAAAACATTATAAATAACAGTAGGAAAACATGACGCAAAATGAATGTATCAGTTGTCGTTATGATCACCGTGTTACACGTGACGTTTGAGCAACCCCAAAGCCCACCGTACTGTAAGAACTGACCATGATACTCCCATGATCTAAGGAGAAAAATCACACGTTAACACTCTGTGTTATTACAATTGAATACAGACGATATTAATTCAATTCACAATAAACAAGTTTCGATCGATTCAGTATGATCTTTCTTCCAACGTCATAATCTCAAAGTTGTTTTAGGACTATCGTTTAACACTTTAAATGATATCCTAAGAGCCAGAAAACGTAATCACCAACAACACTTGAGCTAGTCCTAGAGGCATGATTAGGAACCTTTCATTTAACAGTATATTATTCCACACATGCATATGAGTTTTCCACTAAATCACTGATAACCCACAAGTATAGGGGATCGCAACAATTTTTGAGGGTAGAGTATTCAACCCAAATTTATTGATTCAACACAAGGGGAGCCAAATAATGTTTGTAAGTATTAGCAGTTGAGTTGTCAATTCAACCACAGATGGAGAACTAAATATCTACAGCAGAGTGATCAGTAGCACACTAGTATGATAGTTTGATAGTGGTAGTAATGATAGCAATAGTAATAGTAACAGTAAAAGTAGCAGTAATAGTTTTGTAGCAATTGTAACAGTAACAGCAAAGTAGTAACTTAGCAAGATCAGTATGTGACAGTCGTAGGCATTGGATCAGTGATGGATAATTATGCTGGATGACATTCATCATGTAACATTTATAACCTAGGGTGACACAGAACTAGCTCCACTTCATCAATATAATGTAGGCATTGAAGGAAATATGCCCTAGAGGCAATAATAAAGTTGTTATTTTATATTTCCTTATTTGTGATAAAGGTTTATTATTCATGCTAGAATTGTAATGATATGATGACTACTTGATAGTTTAGTGTGCCATGACTTACAACTTAGAACCAGGGCTTCAAATTTTTTTTGAACGCCACAGAGCATATGAGATGTTCCAAGAGCTAAAAAATGGTATTTCAGATTCATGCCCATGTCAAGAGGTATGATACCTGTGACAAGTACTTTGCCTACAAGATGGAGGAGAATAGCTCAGCCAGTGAGCATGTACTCAGAATGTCTGGGTACTACTTAAGGAAATATGCCCTAGAGGCAATAATAAAGTTGTTATTTATATTTCCTTATATCATGATAAATGTTTATTATTCATGATAGAATTGTATTAACTGGAAACTTAGTACATGTGTGAATACATAGACAAACCGAGTGTCACTAGTATGCCTCTACTTGACTAGCTCGTTAATCAAAGATGGTTAAGTTTCCTAACCATAAACATGAGTTGTCATTTGATTTATGGGATCACATCATTACAGAATGATGTGATTGACTTGACCCATCCATTAGCTTACCACGATGATTTTTTAGTTTGTTGCTATTGCTTTCTTCACAACTTATACATGTTCCTATGACTATGAGATTATGCAACTCCCGAATACCGGAGTAACACTTAGTGTGCTATCAAACGTCACAACGTAACTGGGTGACTATAAAGATGCTCTATAGGTGTCTCCGATGGTGTTTATTGAGTTGGCATAGATCAAGATTAGGATTTTTCACTTCGTGTATCGGAGAGGTATCTCTGGGCCCTCTCGGTAGTGCACATCACTATAAGCCTTGCAAGCAATGTGACTAATGAGTTAGTTACGGGATGTTGCATTACAGAACAAGTAAAGAGACTTGCCAGTAATGAGATTGAACTAGGTATTGAGATACCACGATGGAATCTCGGGCAAGTAACATACCGACGACAAAGGGAACAACGTATGTTTTTATGCGGTTTGATTGGTAAAGATCTTCGTAGAATATGTAGGAACCAATATGAGCATCCAGGTTCCGCTATTGGTTATTGACTAGAAGTGAGTCTCGGTCATGTCTACATTGTTCTTGAACCCGCAGGGTCTGCACGCTTAACGTTCGATGACGGTCGGTATTACAAGTTTATGTGTTTTGATGTACCGAAGGTAGTTCGGAGTCCCGGATGTGATCACGAACATGATGAGGAGTCTCTAAATGGCCGAGACATAAAGATTCATATATTGGACAACTATATTCGGACACCGGAAATGTTCCGGAGAAGTTTCGAATAAAAACGGAGTGCCGGAGGGTTACCGGAACCCCCCGGGGGAACTAATGGGCCTTAATGGAGAGAGATAGGGGCGGCTAGGGCAGGCCGCGCCCCCTCCCCCTTGGGTCCTAATTGGTCTAGGGAAGGGGGGGGGGCGCCCCCTTTCCTTCTCCCTCTCTCCCTCTCCTTCCTTCCCCCTCTCTTCCTTGTTGGAAACCTACTAGGAATAGGGTTCCTATTCCTAGTAGGAATCCTACCTGGGGCGCGCCACATGAGGGCCGGCCGGCCTCCTCCATGCTTCTTTATATACGGGGGCAGGGGGCACCCTAGAACACACAAGTTGACAATTGTCTTAGCCGTGTGCGGTGCCCCCCTCCACCATATTCCACCTCGGTCATCTTGTTGTAGTGCTTAGGCGAAGCCCTGCGCTGGTAACTTCATCATCATTGTCACCACATCGTCGTGCTGACGAAACTCTCCCTCGGCCTCAACTGGATCAAGAGTACGAGGGACGTCATCGAGTTGAACGTGTGCTGAGATCGCATGGATCGTGAAGACGTACGACTACATCAACCGCGTTGTCATAATGCTTCCACTTTCGGTCTACGAGGGTACATAGACATACTCTTCCCCCCTCGTTGCTATGCATCACCTAGATGTATCTTGTGTGTGCATAGGATTTTTTTTGAAATTACTGCATTCCCCAACAGTGGCATCCGAGCCAGGTCTATGCGTAGATGTTATATGCACGAGTAGAACACAAAGGAGTTGTGGGTGTGAGTATATACATATTGCTTGCCATCACTAGTTGATTCTTGATTCAGCGGTATTGTTGGATGAAGTGGCTCAGCCTGACATTACGCGTACGCTTACGCGAGATTGGTTCTACTGATGTGCTTCGCACACAGGTGGCTAGTGGGTGTTTGTTTCTCCAACTTTAGTTGAATCAGTTTCAATGAACATGGTTCTTTCTGAAGATCAAAAAGCAGTCACTATACCACGTTGTGGTTTTAATGCGTAGGTAAGAACGGTTCTTGCTAGAAGCCCGTAACAGCCACATAAAACTTGCAACAACAAAGTAGAGGACGTATAACTTGTTTTTGCAGGGCATGTTGTGAAGTGATATGGTCAAGACGTGATTATATAAATTGTTGTATGAGATGATCATGTTTTGTAACATAGTTATCGGCAACTGGCAGGAGCCATATGGTTGTCGCTTTATTGTATGAAATGCAATCGCCATGTAATTGCTTTACTTTATCACTAAGCGGTAGAGATAGTCGTAGAAGCAATAGTTGACGAAACGACAATGATGCTTCGATGGAGATCAAGGTGTCAAGCCGGTGATGAGATCATAACGGTGCTTAGGAGATGGAGAATAAAGGCACAAGATGATGATGGCATATCATATCACTTATATTTGATTGCATGTGATGTTTATCCTTTATGCATCTTATTTTGCTTAGTTTGGCGGTAGCATTATAAGATGACCTCTCACTAAATTTCAAGGTACAAGTGTCCTCCCTGAGTATGCACCGTTGCCACAGTTCGTCGTGCCGAAACACCACGTGATGATCGGGTGTGATAAGCTATACGTTCACATACAACGGGTGCAAGCCAGTTTTGCACACGCAAAATACCTGGGTTAAACTTGACGAGCCTAGCATATGCAGATATGGCCTCGGAACACTGAGACCGAAAGGTCGAGCATGAATCTTATAGTAGATATGATCAACATAGTGATGTTCACCATTGAAAACTACTCCATCTCACATGATGATTGGACATGGTTTAGTTGATATGGATCACGTGATCACTTAGATGATTAGAGGGATGTCTATCTAAGTGGGAGTTCTTAAGTAATATGATTAATTGAACTTTAATTTATCATGAACTTAGTACCTGATAGTATTTTGCATGTCCATGTTGTTGTAGATAGATGGTCCGTGCTGTTGTTCCGTTGAATTTTAATGCGTTCCTAGAGAAAGCTAAGTTGAAAGATGATGGTAGCAACTACACAGACTGGGTCCGTAACTTGAGGATTATCCTCATTGCTGCATAGAAGAATTACGTCCTGGAAGCACCACTGGGTGACAAGCCTGCTGCAGATTCTGCTGACGATGTTAAGAACGTATGGCAAAGCAAAGCTGATGACTACTCGATAGTTCAGTGTGCCATGCTTTACAGATTAGAACCGGGACTTCAATGACGTTTTGAACGTCATGGAGCGTATGAGATGTTCCAGGAGTTGAAGTTAATATTTCAAGCAAATGCCCGGATTGAGAGATATAAGTTTCCAATAAGTTCTACAGCTGCAAAATGGAGGAGAATAGTTATGTCAGTGAACATATACTCAGAATGTCAGGGTACCACAACCACTTGACTCATCTAGGAGTTAATCTTCCTGATGATAGTGTCATTAACAAAGTTCTTCAATCACTGCCACCAAGCTACAAGAGCTTCGTGATGAACTATAATATGCAAGGGATGGATAAGACAATTCCCGAGCTCTTCGCAATGCTAAAGGTTGCGGAGGTAGAAATCAAGAAGGAGCATCAAGTGTTGATGCTCAACAAGACCACCAGTTTCAAGAAAAAGGGTAAAGGGAAGAAGGGGAACTTCAAGAAGAACGACAAGCAAGTTGCTGCTCAAGTGAAGAAGCCCAAGTCTGGACCTAAGCCTGAGACTGAGTGCTTCTACTGCAAAGGGACTGGTCACTGGAAGCGGAACTGCCCCAAGTATTTGGCGGATAAGAAGGATGGCAAAGTGAAAGGTATATTTGATATACATGTTATTGATGTGTACCTTACTAATGCCCGTAGTAGCGCCTGAGTATTTGATACTAGTTCTGTTGCTAATATTTGCAACTCGAAACATGGGCTACGGATTAAGCGAAGATTAGCTAAGGACGAGGTGACGATGCACGTGGGAAATGGTTCCAAAGTCGATGTGATCGCCGTCGACACACTACCTCTACATCTACCTTCGGGATTAGTATTAGACTTGAATAATTGTTATTTGGTGCCAATGTTAAGCATGAACATTATATCTGGATCTTGTTTGATGCGAGACAGTTATTCATTTAAATCAGAGAATAATGGTTGTTCTATTTATATGAGTAATATCTTTTATGGTCATGCACCCTTGATGAGTGGTCTATTTTTACTAAATCTCGATAGTAGTGATACACATACTCATAGTATTGAAGCCAAAAGATATAAGTTTAATAATGATAGTGCTACTTATTTGTGGCAGTGCCGTTTAGGTCATATTGGTGTAAAGTGCATGAAGAAACTCCATGCTGATGGACTTTTGGAATCACTTGATGCTTGCGAACCATGCCTCATGGGCAAGATGACTAAGACTCCGTTCTCCAGAACAATAGAACGAGCAATAGACTTATTGGAAATAATACATACCGATGTATGCAGTCTGATGAGTGTTGAATCTCATGGCGGGTATCGTTATTTTCTGACCTTCACTGATGATTTGAGCAGATATGGGTATATCTACTTGATGAAACATAAGTCTGAAACATTTCAAAAGTTCAAAGAATTTCAGAGTGAAGTGGAAAATCATCGTAACAAGAAAATTAAGTTTCTACGATCTGATTGTCGAGGTGAATATTTGAGTTATGAGTTTGGTCTTCATTTGAAACAATGCGGAATAGTTTCGTAACTCACGCCACCTAGAACACCACAGCGTAATGGTGTGTCCGAACATCGTAACCACACTTTATTAGATATGGTGCGATCTATGATGTCTCTTACCGATTTACCGCTATCATTTTGGGGTTATGTTTTAGAGACGGCTACATTCACGTTAAATAGGGCACCATCGAAATCCGTTGAAACGACACCTTATGAACTGTGGTTTGGAAAGAAACCCAAGTTGTCGTTTCTTAAAGTTTGGGGCTGCGATGCTTATGTGAGAAAGCTTCTACCTGATAAGCTCGAACCCAAATCAGAGAAATGTGTCTTCATAGGATACCCAAAGGAGACTGTTGGGTACACCTTCTATCATAGATCCGAAGGCAAGATATTCGTTGCTAAGAATGGATCCTTTCTAGAGAAGGAGTTTCTCTCGAAAGAAGTGAGTGGGAGGAAAGTAGAACTTGATGAGGTAACTGTACTTGCTCCCTAATTGGAAAGTAGTTCATCACAGAAATCAGTTCCAGTGACTCCTACACCAGTAAGTGAGGAAGCTAAGGATGATGATCATGAAACTTCCGATCAAGTTACTACTGAACCTCGTAGGTCAACCAGAGTAAGATCCGCACCAAAGTGGTACAATAATCCTATTCTGGAGGTCATGTTACTTGACCATGACGAACCTACGAACTATGAGGAAGCGATGATGAGCCCAGATTCCGCAAAATGGCTTGAGGCCATGAAATCTGAGATGGAATCCATGTATGGGACTTTGGTTGACTTGCCCGATGATCGGCAAGCCATAGAGAATAAATGGATCTTCAAGAAGAAGACTGACACCGACGGTAATGTTACTGTCTACAAAGCTTGAATTATTGCAAAAGGTTTTCGACAAGTTCAAGGAGTTGACTACGATGAGACCCTCTCACCCATAGCGATGCTTAAGTCCGTCCAAATCATGTTAGCAATTGCCGCATTTTATGATTATGAAATTTGGCAAATGGATGTCAAAACTGCATTCCTTAATAGATATCTTAAAGAAGAGTTGTATATGATGCAACCAGAAGGTTTTGTCGATCCAAAAGGTGCTAACAAAGTGTGCAAGCTCCAGTGATCCATTTATGTACTGGTGCAAGCCTCTCGGAGTTGGAATGTACACTTTGATAGTATGATCAAAGCATATGGTTTTAGACAAACTTTTGGAGAAGCCTGTATTTACAAGAAAGTGAGTGGGAGATCTGTAGCATTTCTGGTATTATATGTAGATGACATATTGTTGATCGAAAATGATACTGAATTGTTGAATAGCATAAAAGCATACTTGAATAAGAATTTTTCAATGAAAGACCTCGGCGTAGCTGCTTATATATTAGGCATCAAAATCTATAGAGATAGATCAAGACGCTTAATTGGACTTCCACAAAGCACATACCTTGACAAAGTTTTGAAGAATTTCAAAATGGATCAAGCAAAGAAAGGGTTCTTGCCTGTGTTACAAGGTGTGAAGTTGAGTCAGACTCAATGCCCGACCACTTCAGAAGATAGAGAGAAAATGAAAGTCATTCCCTATGCTTCAGCCATAGGTTATATCATGTATGCAATGTTGCGTACCAGACCTGATATGTGCCTTGCTATTAGTTTAGCAGGGAGGTACCAAAGTAATCCAGGAGTGGATCACTGGACAGCGGTCAAGAACTTCCTGAAATACCTAAAAAGGACTAAGGATATGTTTCTCTTTTATGGAGGTGACAAAGAGCTCGTCGTAAACAGTTACGTCGATGCAAGCTTTGACACTGATCCAGATGACTATAAGTCACAAACCAGATACATATTTTTATTGAATGGTGGAGCTGTCAGTTGGTGCAGTTCCAAGCAGAGCATCATGGCGGGATCTACGTGTGAAGCGGAGTACATAGCTGCTTCGGAAGCAGCAAATGAAGGAGTCTGGATGAAGGATTTCATATCCGATCTAGCTAGCATACCTAGTGCATCGGGTCCAATGAAAATCTTTTGTGACAATACTGGTGCAATTGCCTTGGGAAAGGAATCCAAATTTCACAAGAAAACCAATCACATCAAGAGACGCTTCAATTCCATCCATGATCAAGTCAAGGAGGGAGACATGGAGATTTGCAAGATACATATGGATCTGAATGTTGCAGACCCGTTGACTAAGGCTCTCTCATGAGCAAAACATGATCGGCACCAAGACTCCATGGGTGTTAGAATCATTACTGTGTAATCTAGATTATTGACTCTAGTACAAGTGGGAGACTGAAGGAAATATGCCCTAGAGGCAATAATAAAGTTGTCATTTATATTTCTTTATATCATGATAAATGTTTATTATTCATGCTAGAATTGTATTAACCGTAAACTTAGTACATGTGTGAATACATAGACAAACCGAGTGTCACTAGTATGCCTCTACTTGACTAGCTCGTTAATCAAAGATGGTTAAGTTTCCTAACCATAGACATGAGTTGTCATTTGATTAATGGGGTCACATCATTAGAGAATGATGTGATTGACTTGACCCATCCGTTAGCATAGCACGATGATCGTTTAGTTTGTTGCTACTGATTTCTTCATAACTTATACATGTTCCTATGACTATGAGATTATGCAACTCCCGAATACCGGAGGAACACTTAGTGTGCTATCAAACGTCACAACATAACTGGGTGACTATAAAGATTCTCTACAGGTGTCTCCGATGGTGTTTATTGAGTTGGCATAGATCGAGATTAGGATTTGTCACTCTGTGTATCGGAGAGGTATCTCTGGGCCCTCTCGGTAATGCACATCAGTATAAGCCTTGCAAGCAATGTGACTAATGAGTTAGTTATGGGATGTTGCATTACGGAACGAGTAAAGAGACTTGCCGGTAATGAGATTGAACTAGGTATTGAGATACCGACGATCGAATCTCGGGCAAGTAACATACCGATGGCAAAGGGAACAATATGAGCATCCAGGTTCCGCTATTGGTTATTGACCGGAAGTGAGTCTCGGTCATGTCTACATAGTTCTCGAACTCGTAGGGTCCGCACGCTTAATGTTCGATGACGATCGATATTATGAGTTTATGTGTTTCGATGTACCGAAGGTAGTTTGGAGTCCCGAATGTGATCACGGACATGAGGAGGAGTCTCAAAATGGTCGAGACATAAAGATTGATATATTGGATGACTATATTCGGACACTGGAAATGTTCTGGAGAAGTTTTGGATAAAATCGGAGTGCCGGAGGGTTACCGGAACCCCCGGGGAACTAATGGGCCTCATGGACCTTAGTGGAGAGAGAGAGGGTGGCTAGGGCAGGCCATGCGCCCCTCCCCCTTGGGTCCTAATTGGACTAGGGAAGGGGGGGGGGCGCCCCCCTTTCCTTCTCTCTCTCTCCCGCTCCTTCCTCCCCCCCCTCTTCCTTGTTGGAAACCTACTAGGAATAGGATTCCTTTTCCTAGTAGGAATCCTACTTGGGGCACGCCCATGAGAGCCGGCCGACCTCCCCCTTGCTCCTTTATATACGGGGGCAGGGGGCACCCTAGAACACACAACTTGACAGTTGTCTTAGCCGTGTGCGGTGCCCCCCTCCACCATATTCCACCTCGGTCATATCGTCGTAGTGCTTAGGCGAAGCCCTACGCCGATAAATTCATCATCACCATCACCACATCGTCATGCCGACGAAACTCTCCCTCGGCCTCAACAGCATCAAGAGTATGAGGGACGTCATCGAGCTGAACATGTGCTGAACACAGAGGTGCCGTACATTCGATGTTGAGATCGGTCGGATCATGAAGATGTACGACTACATCAACCGCATTTTCATAACGCTTCCGCTTTCAGTCTACGAGGGTACGTAGACATACTCTTCCCCCCTCATTTCTATGCATCACCTATATGGATCTTGTGTGTGTGTAGGATTTTTTTGAAATTACTGCGTTCCCCAACAACTACAATCAGTTGAATCAAGTGGGAGTTAATCTTCCAGATAAGATAGTGATTGATAGAGTTCTCTAGTCACTACGACCAAGTTATTAGAACTTCGTGATGAACTATAATATGCAAGGGATGACACAAATAATTCCCAAGCTATTCGCAATGCTAAAATTGGCGAAGGTAGAAAAAAAGCATCAAGTGTTCATGGTTCATAAGACGACTAGTTTCATGAAAAAGGGCGAGTGAAAGAAAGGGAACTTCAAGAAGAATGACAAGCAATTTGCCACTCCCGTGAAGAAGCCCAAAGCTGGACCCATGCCTGAAACTAAGTGCTTCTACTTCAAAGCAAATGGTCACTGTAAGTTGAACTGCCCCAAATACTTGGCGGATAAGAAGGATGGCAGAGTGAAGAAAGTTATATTTGATATACACTCCCTCTACCTTCGGGATTTGTGTTGAACCTGAATAAATGTTATTTGGTGTTCGCGTTGAGCATGAATATGATTAGATCATTGTCGGTGTCAAAACCGGCGGATCTCGGGTAGGGGGTCCCGAACTGTGCGTCTAGGCCGGATGGTAACAGGAGGCAGGGAACACGATGTTTTACCCAGGTTCGGGCCCTCTTGATGGAGGTAAAACCCTACGTCCTGCTTGATTAATATTGATGATATGGGTAGTACAAGAGTAGATCTACCACGAGATCAAGGAGGCTAAACCCTAGAAGCTAGCCTATGGTATGATTGTTGTTATATGGAGTTGATTTCCTACGGACTAAAACCCTCCGGTTTATATAGACACCGGATAGGGTTAGGGTTACACAGAGTCGGTTACAATGGTAGGAGATCTTGAATATCCGCATCGCCAAGCTTGCCTTCCACGCCAAGGAAAGTCCCATCCGGACACGGGACGAAGTCTTCAATCTTGTATCTTCATAGTCCAGGAGTCCGGCTGAAGGTATAGTCCGGCTACCCGAACACCCCCTAATCCAGGACTCCCTTAGTAGCCCCCGAACCAGGCTTCAATGACGATGAGTCCGGCGCGCAGATTGTTCGGCATTGCAAGGCGGGTTCTTCTCCAAATCCTGTGTACCTGTAGGAATAATGTCCGATTTTTGTAATGTAGCGCTCCTCGACTCCCACGCCCCATAATGGCCATCTTCCACGTGTCAAACGAATGCGAAAAGCCAGGGCGTTTTTACATCCACGCCCCTAGCCGTATAAACGAGCCGCCTATTTAACGGGATGGGGATTTAGGTCCAAACCACATCTTCTCCTCTCCGTGAGTTATCATCAGAGCGCTTCCAGCAAAGGTCCATTCCAACATGACCAGCCGTCGCAGCTCCTCCCCTCGCCCCTCCGGTCCCAAACCCGGGGACTGGGAGAGTTGCACCATCCCGCATAGCGAGTTAGTGTCGCTTCATGCCAAGGGATTTCTCCCTCAGGCATACATGGTCCCGGTCCGAGCCAGTCTCGCCACCTATAATGGCAGAAAACAAGCGGACAGCACCCCCAATCCTTCTAAAGGAGAGCGGGTATGCCTCGTCCCCTATCTAATAAGGGGACTGGGGTTTCCAATTCATCCATTTCTCCGCGGGCTTCTGGAGTTCTACGGCCTCCAGCTGCACAATCTCACGCCCGCCTCCGTATTACATATTGTGGGTTTCGTCGCCCTTTGCGAGCTATTTTTAGGCGTTGAGGCTCATTTCGCGCTGTGAAGAGGTTATTCTGCCTGGTGCCCCGTTCTCGAGAGGGGTCTATATACCAAGTGGGCGGAGCCGAAGTATGGCGCATCGCCGTGACCGGATACCTATCCGGAACCCCAAAGAAGGCGTCTGAGGACTGGCCTTCGGAATGGTTTTATATAGATGACGTCCCGCTACCGGACCCTATCCGGGTCGGTCTCCCTGAGTTCAACAGTGCCCCGTTGAAGAAACGCTTGAGCTGGCGTCCGCGGAGCTCTGAGAAAGAAAGCGACAGAGACGTCCTTTACCTGATGGGCCGGATAAGACTGTTGGCTCATTCCGGACTAACCATGATTGGAGTCATGGCCGCATGCATTATGCGAGGGGTGCAGCCGCTTCAATATAGAGGCCACCCCATGTGGGATTTCAACGGGGAGGATGACGCCACCTGTTACGGTCGTAAGGGGCCGGCCTCAGTTGCCGCCCTAGTAAAGATCTTATCCTCTTTGTACAAGGGAGAAAAGGAGGAATTCCTCTGCGTCAATCCGCAGGCCGGATTTACTATGTACGATCCTCCAAGTTGGGTAAGTGAACAATTGCGCTTGCCCGTCTGTTTTATACTCCCACGGTTAGATATGTAGTCTAACGACTTCAGTGTAGGAACTGCAACAGGAGGTAAAGGATATAAACAGCCACCCTCCACAGCCCGAGGACCCAGAACGGTCCCTCGATCCGGACTCCGAAGAGGACCTGGACATATCGGTGGAGCTTATTGACGGGGTGTTCCATCAACTAAGCAAGGACAATACCTTGGTAGCCATCACGGCTGATTACCCAGGGTTAATCCCGGCCTCCCAGGTGACAAAAACCGGAGTCTCATTCCCTTGAGAGAGATTCCACTCTCACGTATTCCGGTGTTTCTGACGACAACCGTGTTTTGCAAGGGAGATTTCCGAGGCAGGAGGCCGAACCTGCGGCGGCTAGCCAACGAGGGGCTGCAGGACCCCGTGGGGCAAAAAGGAATGCAGTCCGGACTGATATGCCGGCGCAAAGGTATAGCGCACCCTCTGTTTCCCTGGCGTTATTCTGCCAGGGCATATTAACATTCGTGCTATCTTCAGAACGAAGAGACCTCACCGGACTACATCCGGAGAGGTTGCCAATCGCGCCCCCACCAGCCAGGCTCCAACGTCTGGCCAGGAAGCGGAGGCGAGCACAAGGCGCGCACCGAACGCTCCTCCGACAGAGGATGCGGACAGGCTGTCTGCCACAAATTCTGAAGTGGAGAGTGCCATGAACCACAGGCGTCGCCGGACAGTTCTACGCGACGCTTGTTTCTCCCAAGAGGCTTTAGATGCCTTTAATTCTGGAGATGCGTACCTCCGTGCCGCTCAAAATGGTTTAGCCAGAGCCACGGAGCAGTATGTAAAAGTCATACGGGTAAGAAAATTTTGGTCAAATATAGATATACCAGTAGCCCCCGAGACTTGAAACAGTTAGAGCAACTGATTTAAGGATCATTTAATAAGCAGGTTCTTACAGAGAAGAATACCGTACTGTCCCAGGAGCTGGAAAAGTGCAAGGCCCAACTAGAGGCCGCACTAGCCGCAGCAGGGGAGCCCAGAGAGACCCCCTCAGGTAAGATACACTTCGAAAGATTAGTATTGTGCGGTGTGGGTGCAAATCTGACAAATCATGTTGCAGATGGCGCCGGATTCGATCCGGAAAAGCAACAACTCTTACGCCGGCTAAAGGCCGGTGAGAGTACGTTGACAAAGGTGAGGCGAGAGAAGAATGATCTTCAGGATGCCAACACCAGGCTGGACGTCAAACTTAAAGATGTTCGTGGCTAGCTGTCGGACTCCATGAGGGAGAATCAGCGGCTTCGACGCGGCATATTCAGTAAGTGCTTGAACGAACTTTGAAAAAAAAGAGTTCGGCGAGGAAGTCGACTAACAGAGTAATGTCTGTAGGTATGCTCACAGGTCGTCCTGCAGAGGAGATGCCCGGTTCTACGGGTGACCTTCCCGAACTCATGCAACTGCACGAGTGAATTCGGCAGGGGATGCGAGGTGTTGCCCAAGCCTTATGGCCTGCCCACTCCATGCCCGAGGGCCTTGGAGAGCTTGCGGAGAAGCTGAAGGGAGCTCGGCGGCGCTTCTGGTTGTGGAAGATATCAGCCTGCCAACAAGGCGCTAGGGAAGCCTGGGCCATGGTGAAGACCTCGCCGGACTATATCCGGAGAGGTTGCCAATCGCGCCTCCACCAGCCAGGCTCTAACGTCTGGCTAGGAAGCGGAGGCGAGCACAAGGCGCGCACCGGACGCTCCTCCAATAGAGGATGCAGACAGGCTGTCTGCCACAAATTCTGAAGTGGAGAGTGCCATGAACCACAGGCGTCGCCGGACAGTTCTACGCGACGCTTGTTTCTCCCAAGAGGCTTTAGATGCCTTTAATTCGGGAGATGCGTACCTGCGTGCCGCTCAAAATGGTTTAGCCAGAGCCATGGAGCAGTATGTAAAAGACATATGGGTAAGAAAATTTTGGTCAATATATATATACCCGTAGCCTCTGAGACTTGAAACAGTTAGAGCAACTGATTTAAGGATCATTTAATATTCAGGTTCTTACAGAGAAGAATACTGTACTGTCCCAGGAGCTGGAAAAGTGCAAGGCCCAACTAGAGGCCGCACTAACCATAGCAGGGGAGTCCAAAGAGACCCCCTCAGGTAAGATACACTTCGAAAGATTAGTATTGTGCGGTGTCGGTGCAAATCTGACAAATCATGTTGCAGATGGCGCCGGACTCGATCCGGAAAAGCAACAACTCTTACGCCGGCTAAAGGCCGGTGAGAGTACGTTGACAAAGGTGAGGCGAGAGAAGAATGATCTTCAGGATGCCAACACCAGGCTGGACGTCGAACTTAAAGATGTTCGTGGCCAGCTGTCGGACTCCACGAAGGAGAATCAGCGGCTTCGACGCGGCATATTTAGTAAGTGCTTGAACGAACTTTGAAAAAAGAGTTCGGCGAGGAAGTCGACTAACAGAGTAATGTCTGTAGGTATGCTCACAGGTCGTCCTGCAGAGGAGATGCCCGGTTCTACGGGTGACCTTCTTCCTGAACTCATGCAACTGCACGAGCGAATTCGGCAGGCGATGCGAGGTGTTGCCCAAGCCTTATGGCCTGCCCACTCCATGCCCGACGGCCTTGGAGAGCTTGCGGAGAAGCTGAAGGGAGCTCGACGGCGCTTCCGGTTGTGGAAGATATCGGCCTGCCGACAAGGCGCTAGGGAAGCCTGGGCCATGGTGAAAACCCGTTTTACGAAGTCTGACCCAAACCACATGGCCGAGGTCGGACCAGTGGGGCCTGACGGGAAGGAGATCCCTGTGAGCTTAGTATACGGACAAGTAGAGTTGGCCGTGAAGTATTCCCAGCAGGACTATAAATTAGACAGCCTGTTAGATGGTATAGAAGAGGAATACAATCAGTCAGAATGACTATGTAATTTTGAATTGACATGTGTAATGCCTTCTAGCCGGATTGTAGATCGTTTGTCGTTGCCGACCTTTTCGCTTCAACCTCGGGACCTAACGGTCCGGAGTGTGTTCGAATACCATAGCGGTTATATAAGAACCGTGGTATGCGTGGAGACCAGGCGTATGGGTCATTAGTGCTTTATCAGACAAGTGCCCAACTAGTTATGTTATATTACATGGTTAGTAAGAAACATCTTCCAGAGAGAATAGTTCCGTTAGGGGTTCCTTTCGCTGGGAGGCATGCCCTAAAGTGCATGTCCGGACTGCGTAAAAAGACGCAGAAAAAAGCATCTGGGGACGCATAGAATGAGTAAAAGATCATCTTTTATCTCACCGACTGAATATTCCCTTAAGAATGCTAGCTTTCGGCTTCACCCAGTCTGAGGTACACATCCGGCTGACCCGACAGTAACAATCGCAAAGGTGCTCCCTTTACCGCCTAGCCGAACAATCGGGAACGTAGGGGTAAGCACAGGAGCCAGGCAACCCAGCTTGGCCAAAACTTAAGTCATATCGATGCATATAATGGTGAAAAAAGGGTACATGCGGAAGTTTGACGCATGTGTTGGGCGTGAAGCCCGTATAAATAAGCTTCTGTTAAAGAAGCCCCACAGGTTTAATGAGCACGAGTGGTGCGTCACTAGATCAACCTTTAAGGGCTATAAAAGAAAAGAGGGGAAGGAGAGAAATGTAAGACAGAAAAATGCAAAAAATGGACAGAGGAAGGAGACGAACATAGAGTCCGGTGCTAGGCATTGAATCTTCGGAGACGGGTGGCGTTCCACGGGTTCGGCTCGAGTCGGTTATCCGACGCATCTTGCAGGCGGTACGCCCCGCCAGTCAGGACTTGGTCGATTATGAATGGACCTTCCCACTTGGGCTTGAGTTTGTCCTTTTTCTTATCCGGCAGGCGTAGAACTAGTTCGCCAACATTGTAATTTTTGGGTGTACTTCTCTGCTTTGATATCTTCGGGCCTGCTGTTGATAAAATGCGGAACGGGCTTTTGCCACATCACGCTCCTCCTCCAGGGCATCCAAGTTGTCCTGCCGATCGATCTCGGCTTCTCTTTCTTCGTACATGCGCACGCTAGGTGAGTCATGAATTATGTCACAGGGCAGAACTGCCTCTGCGCCGTACACCATAAAAAATGGTGTGTATCCGGTGGTGCGATTTGGTGTGGTCCGCAGCCCCCATAGCACGGAGTCGAGCTCCTCTACCTAGTGCGTGTTAGATTCCTTGAGGGACCGCACCAGTCTGGGTTTAATGCCGCTCATGATAAGACCATTTGCACATTCGACCTGGTCGTTGGTTTGTGGGTGATAGACGGAAGCATAATCGAGCTTGATGCCCATGTTTTTGCACCAGAGTTTTACCTCATCAGCGGTAAAGTTTGTACCGTTATCGGTTATGATGCTGTGGGGGACGCCATAACGGTGTACAACCCCGGATATGAAGTCTATCACAGGTCCGATTCGGCCGTTTTAACAGGCTTGGCTTCTATCCATTTGGTGAATTTATCCACCATGACCAGTAAGTATTTTTTCCTATCGGTCCCACCTTTAAGGGGTCCGACCATGTCAAGCCCCCAGACCGCAAAAGGCCAGGTGATGGGTATAGTTTGGAGTGCGGTGGGTGGCATATGGCTTTGGTTGGCAAAAAGTTGGCAACCAGCGCATCGTTGGACTAGGTCCTGAGCGTCTGCCCGGGCCGTCGGCCAATAAAAGCCTGTACGGAAAGCCTTGCTAACAAGGGACCGAGCAGCGGCGTGGTGACCACCGAGTCCGGCTTGAATTTCAGCCAGAAGGTTCTGCCCTTCCTCTTCGGAGATGCACCTTTGAAGGACTCCAGTAGCGCTTTTCTTATAAAGCTCTCCCTCATGGACTCTATAGGCTTTAGATCGCCGCACTATGCAGCGGGCCTCGTTTTGGTCCTCTGGGAGTTCCTGCCTAGTAAGGTAGGCTAGGAATGGTTCTATCCACGGGGCGATGTCCGCCATTATTACGTGGGCTGAAGGTGTAATTTCATTGGCAGAGCCTCCAATTGTCGAAGTCTCCATTTATTTGGGATATCGCGAGGTTTGAATCCCGGCGTACCTCTAGGCGCTGGATACCCATGGATACTGCTATCCGGAGGCCATGTAGGAGGGCCTCATATTCGGCTGCATTGTTGGAATCCATGTACATGATCTGGAGCACATATTGGACTGTGTCTCCTGTGGGGGATGTCAGGACGATGCCAGCCCACAGTCCGGCCAACATTTTGGAGCCGTCGAAATGCATAATCCAGTTTGAATATGTGCCGTACTCTTTAGGGAGCTTGGCCTCCGTCCATTCTGCGACGAAGTCAGCCAAAACTTGCGATTTAATAGCTCGCCGTGGCTTATAGGTTATATCGAACGGGAGAAGCTCGATGGCCCATTTTGCAATCCACCCCGTTGCGTCGCGGTTGTTGATAATATCGTTGAGTGGTACTTCCGAGGCTACTGTTATGGAACACTCTTGAAAGTAGTGTCGTAGCTTTCGGGATGCCATGAATACCGCGTATGCAATCTTTTGATAATGCGGGTACCGTGATTTGCATGGAGTGAGGACGGTGGATACGTAGTAGACCGGCCTTTGAAGGGGGAATTTGTGTCCATCCGTTTCCCGCTCGACAACGAGTACTGCGCTGACAACTTGATGTGTTGCTGCAATGTACAATTACATTGGTTCGCCGGTGTTCGGCGCGGCCAGGACTGGGTTTGTTGCCAATATGGCTTTTATTTCATCAAGTCCGGCCGTGGCGGCCTCCGTCCACTCGAAGTGTTCGGTGCGCCGAAGGAGGCGATAGAGGGGTAGTGCCTTTTCTCCCAAGCGGGAGATGAAGCGGCTTAAAGCCGCCACGCATCCGGTTAATTTTTGTATTTGTTTGAGGTCCTTTGGGATATCCAATTGTGACAAAGCTCGGATCTTGGCTGGATTTGCTTCAATTCCTCTACCAGATACAATGAAGCCCAAGAGCTTTCCGGCCACTAAGGCTTCGGATAGCGCCTCAAGGGCTAATGCGGCCGTCTTGTTTTCGGCGCGGAGTGCAATGTCCGGATCACTAGCTAGAGTGATAATTCCATTCGGCCCGGGCATCTTAAGCTTCATGTACCCGTAATGGGGTATTGCTTGGAAGATTGTGAATGCTTCTCGCCCTAGTAAAGCATTATATCCGCTCTTAAACGGGGCCACCTGAAACATGACTTCTTCGGACCTGTAATTATCCGGCGTGCCGAACACCACATCTAGTGTGATTTTTCCTGTGCAGCGCGCTTCCCGACTGGGGATTATTCCTCTAAAGGTTGTGCTGCTTCGCTCGATGCGGTTCCAGTCTATTTCCATTTTTTGAAGGGTTTCCTCATAAATGAGGTTTAGTCCGCTGCCTCCATCCATGAGCACCTTGGTGAGGCGAAAGCCGTCCACTATGGGACTGAGGACCAATGCGGCTGGTGCTCGGGCTGTTCGGAATCTAGGTTCATCACTTGCATTGAAGGTAATAGCAGTGTCGCTCCATGGATTTATTTTTGCAACTTGATAGACTTCGGCGAGGCTGCGGAGTGTTCTTTTTCGCATATTGTTTGATGCGAAAGTCTCGAAGACTGTGAGAACGGTACTGGTGTCCTCGGGCTGGCTTTCTGCAGCCTCCAGAATTAAGAGGTCCTCGCCAATTTTGGCCACCTGCCGGAGTATCCAACATGCTCTAAGGCTGTGAGTTGGTGTGGCGTCCTCTGTACTTGAATTCTACAGGGTCCATCAAGCCACCTTTCCAGTATGGTTCCATGCCCTGTAGAGGGTTTTGGTTTTTTGGTGTTTATCCCGGGTGTCCTATGATGATGCACCCTCTTAGTTCGAACGGGATTACTATTCAAGGCCGGATTATCCCAAAACTTTATTTCGGTTTTCCAGGCGCTTTCCATCTCACAGTATTTTTGTACTATGGACGCCAAGTCAGCGAAGCGTGTAATATCACGACGACTTACGGCGTTAAGGATTCCCTCGTCCATGCAATTACTGCAGAAAATTGAGATTGCGTCTACCTCACGGCAATCCTTTATCCCGTTCATAACCAGGAGGAATCTGGCCCAGTAATGATGTACTGTTTCCTCGGGCCTCTGCATGATTTGGGAAAGATCGCTTATGTTCGGGTGGGCGGGTGTCATTGAATCTGAAACCTCGCCCAATCCAAGATTCAGAGTCCGAAGAGTTTCCGAACTCTGAAGTTCGGATTCTTGGATGTTGTCCAACGAATCTAGCCCGTTGCCTGATCCTAAGCTCAGGTCTTGAGTTACATCCTCCTCTCCGCGGGTATCCGGCTTGGAGGAGTCGGGAATTCGGACGTAGCTAGTCCTTAAAATAGATGAAGGGTCGCCGCACTGCGCCTCTACCACGGCAACGTGGTGGGTGACTTGGGGAGAGTTAATTTCTCTTAGATCGGGTTTAAGCCCAACCTGGTCGTAATCCGTAGCGACCCCCAGGGCGGCGATGCGATCCAAGAGCTCGTTTACGGAAGAGGGCTCCATTGGATCTAGCTACTCGACGAGCTCCGAGCTGACGTGTAGGTTGCTTTTGATGACCTAAGAGGTCACCGTCGGCGCAACAGCCGAACAGGCGGTCATGAGGAAACCACCTAGCCGGAGGGTTTGGCCGACATCCAAGGCTCCCTTAGCAACGGCGCCGTCTTTAAAGACGGGGGAAGGCATCCTTCCTGATTGTGATGGCACAAAGGAACTCTCAATGAAAGCACCAATGTCGGTGTCAAAACCGGCGGATCTCGGGTAGGGGGTCCCGAACTGTGCGTCAAGGCCGGATGGTAACAGGAGACAAGGGACACGATGTTTTTTACCCAGGTTCGGGCCCTCTCGGTGGAGGTAATACCCTACTCCTGCTTGATTAATATTGATGATATGGGTAGTACAAGAGTAGATCTACCACGAGATCAAGGAGGCTAAACCCTAGAAGCTAGCCTATGGTATGATTGTTGTGTATGGAGTTTATTCCCTACGGACTACAACCCTCTGGTTTATATAGACACCGGATAGGGTTAGGGTTACATAGAGTCGGTTACAATGGTAGGAGATCTTGAATATCCGCATCGCCAAGCTTGCCTTCCACACCAAGGAAAGTCCCATCCGGACACAGGACGAAGTCTTCAATCTTGTATCTTCATAGTCCAGGAGTCCGGCTGAAGGTATAGTTCGGTTACCCGAACACCCCCTAATCCAGGACTCCCTCAATGGTCATCTTGCCTCCAAAGTTCTCAAAGTTTCCTTGATCCTCGAAAGCGTACTCAACGGGCTCCTCGTTCATGTACTCGTCTCCCGGCTCTACCCAAGCAAGAACAACAAGCAAAAGGAACACAATCAACCACGTGCAATGCTCAAGCAACATGATGCAAACATGGTATGATATGCGGGATGCGATATGGGATGCATAGGCATGACTTGGAAAGGAATTATTGAACCTGGCCTCAACTTGGAAATGCAAGAGTGACACTGGAAAGGTGAGTTGATTTCGGTCGAAATCGATATAAAGATCACTGGAATCGGATGCACGGTTTGGAAATGGCAAGCAAAACAAATATGGCACCGGTCTGCGATAATCAGCAAGTGACCATCTAAAAGCAACAAGAACAACATGCTAAAGCACTCAAACATAGCAACAAAATACATGGCAGGGATCCACTCATGATGCTTGACAAAAGATGAACACTGAGCTACGGCTAATTCACTCATTAAAAGGTTCAAACAAGCATGGCAAAAGTGCAAATGATAACAGGTTTCAGACTTAGTGAAATTAACAGTATGTCAGGAATTTATCATCAGGAAGCAATCTTACGAGCATGAAAACTACATGCTACAGGAACATACCATGGAAAATCAAGGCATGGGATGAAGCTACTAAAAGCATATAACAAAAGTCCCTTAGTGACCATGAGCCGAAAGGGATCAGAAAATACAATTGCAAGTATGTGAACATACCAAAAACATAAACAGATTCAGACTTAGTGAAAAACTGGAGCATGCAAAACAGTTAACGAGTAGGCATGTTTACGAGCTCGATGCACTCACTGCGAGGCATTGCATGACAAACTAAGCATACACCCAGCAATTAGACATGACATAGAAGCTAGACATGGCAAGAATAACAACATAGCATGCACGGATCAACTACAACAAGCTTGGCAAAATCGCTAAACATGTTAACAATCTGCCAGGAACATTTTATAGCAAAAGTAGAGCTCGATTGACTCAAGCTAGGGTGCTCCAAAATTGCAAAAAAAGACATGGATGGATAGAGCACCACAATATTAACAAAACATCCTTACTGGTCATTCTCAAAAGAGGCACAGATCACTAGGAAACAACATGAATATATGGCAAAAAAATAATGACAGGGCAAGGATAGTGAAATTTAAGTCTCTGAAATCAGCATCATTGGGTAAGCTACTTTGCAAGCTTGTGCTAGTCACCACAAAGATCACATAAATACATGGCATACACCCCTATAAAGATGGCATGGCATATAACAAAACACATGTAGAACTCAAGATCGTAGCATGCACACATTAATCATGGCAAAAATGACAAAAGGCCATTTGCTGAAACAGATCTGAAATAATCCTCACATAGCCCTCTTCCAACAACATTTTGGGCATCAAGATGAGCTCAAATGAAAATGATGCAATGAGATGAAATGATGTACTCGTCGAGACGAACATTTTGATATGCTACATGCACGAATCGGAGCCACGATGAGGAATTTATGGCATGTCAAACTATGCAACCAAAAAATAACAGGAGGAGAGGGAAAAATCAACCCTCCAGAACAGATCTAGGGTTCCTGTAGCTTCACGCAATCCGAGGTTCGCCGGCACCAGAGTTGAGGTCACCGGACTTGGCGAGGGGAGGAGGAGGTGGCCGGATCTGCAGCAGGAACTTGCCGGGGGCGGCGGCCGGAGTTGGCACCGGTCGACGAGGTGGCGAGGACACGGACTCCGGCGGCCGGAGCTTGCGGCGGCGATGGAGCGCGACGCTGGCAGGCGGCGGAGTGGCGTCGGGGGCGGCGAGGCGGCGGCTCGCCGGCGCGTCGAGGCAGGGCGGTGAGGGCGGCGCACGGGCGTCGCACGAGGTCGAAGGGCGGCGCGCCCCGATGGGCTTGGAGGGCCCGGTGCGGGCCTGCCCGGGCCGACGGCAGGAGGGAGGGGGCGGCGACAGGTGGCGTGCAGCGATTGGCAGTGGCGGTGTGTCCGCTAGGCGGCGGACATTGTCCGGCGGCGGGGGGGCTGATGGACTAGGATTAGGGGGGTTTTAGATCTGGAATTTAGAAATGGGGGTCTATATATAGAGGTAGAGGGAGCTAGGAAGCTCCAAATGAGGTGTGGTTTGCGGCCATGCGATCGTGATCGAACGATCTAGATGATGGAGGAGGTTTAGGTGGGTTTTGGGCCACTTTGGAGGGGTGTTGGGCTGCAACACACACGAGGCCTTTTCCGTCCCTCGGTTAACCGTTGGAGTATCAAACGAAGTCCAAATGGCACGAAACTTGACAGGCGGTCTATCGGTAGTAAACCAAGGCCGCATGACAAGTCTCGGTCCAATCCAGAAATGTTTAACCCCCACACACGAAAAGAGGTAGAAAGGGACACCGGGTGACATAGGAGCGCCGGAATGCAAAACGGACAACGGGGAAAATGCTCGGATGCATGAGATGAACACATATGCAAATGCAATGCACAAGATGACATTATATGAGATGCATGACAAAGACAAAACACACGGAGACAAAAACCCAACAACAAGGAAATATCATAACTTAGTGCCGGAAACGAAAAGAGTTGGAGTACAAATAAGGTAAATTACATCCGGGGTGTTACACCAGATGCTTGGTGTTCAAGAGGAGAGAAGTCACAT
The DNA here is from genome assembly GCF_003073215.2 of Triticum urartu. NCBI lineage: Eukaryota > Viridiplantae > Streptophyta > Magnoliopsida > Poales > Poaceae > Triticum > Triticum urartu. The sequence goes on from NC_053028.1 coordinate 280,968,024, forward strand.
GTCTTCAAGAGGGGAAAGACATGTTCATATTTGCTCGATTGCATTACCCTGTTTATTTACTTTGAGCTCCGAGTTTGCTCTGATTTTCTGTTCCCTATCTTCTCCCAATATCCCATGTTAGATTCAGGGGGGAGCAAGACATCTAAGGGAAGGAAATCCTTGAGTTTATTGCACATATTTACCTTTGGGGACATGTCTATATCCATTGTGGTACTTAGTACTCACTCTAGATGTCATCCCAGTCTTGGTGCTCTTGTGGTTTCTCTTGGTTGCTCTGGCCAGTAGGTGTATCTGTGTTACCTAACCTTGTTTACGCAGGTTCATCCCATCCTAAGCCAACTCAAGACCACAAGGTAAGTATATGCATCACAGTCATGTGAATGAGAATTTCTTGCTGATGTACATACTGTTTACAAGGACTCATGAGCATGAAGGTACATTTCTCATATTTTCATCATTTGCTCTGATGCATATAGCCAAGATACATGTAACAAATTGCTTACTCTGTCATGTTTATGCATTCACATGCTCCTATATTCCATAATCACATGATTGCATACATGTCGGGGGAGCCTATGCAAGTTACATGTCTTTCCAAAGCTTTACTTACTACTCTTAATATCTTGATCTAAAGCTTTAATGTATGTTGTCATCAATTACCAAAAAGGGGGAGATTGAAAGCACAAGTGCTCCCTAGGTGGTTTTGGTAATTAATGTCAACGTATCTCTTGTTGGACTAACATTCTTATCTAGTATGTTTCAGATAAGTTCAATAGTGAAGTGGCATGGACTAGAGGATGTGAAACCCCTTCAAGATGCTAAGGACAAAGGATTAGCTCAAGCTCAAAGCTTAAGACTCTACATTTTCTATTTTAGTGATCCAAGATCACATTGAGTCTATAGGAAAAGCTAATACTATCAAGGAGGGATGAGGTGTTGCTTAATGAGGCTCTTGCTCAAATGCTTAGTGATATGCTCCAAAACCCTCAACCACTTTCTCACATCCACATATGACCTAAACCAAAAGTCAAACTCAGCCCCACCGATTCCTTCTATCCGGCGCCACCGAGTTTCAAATGTCATAGCCACTGCCACAAACCCTAGGCAAATCGGTCTCACCGATAGGGATCTCGGTCTCACCGAGATGGGATTGAAAACTCTTTGTTGCCTATTGCAATACTTTCGGTCTCACCGAAAACTTGTGATCGGTCCCATCGAGATTGCAATGTAAACTCTCTGTTTTCCCTTCGTAACGTTTCGGTGAGCGATCGGTCCCATCGAGTTTACGTGACCAACTCTTTGGTTAGCTTATTACCAAAATCGGTCTCACCGAGTTCGTGTAGTCGGTCTCACCGAGATTACGTTATGCCCTAACCCTAATCATATCGGTCCTACCGAGTTGCATGTTGGTCCCACCGAAAACCCTAACGGTCACAAGCTTTGCTGAATCGGTCTGACCGAGTTTAACTATTCGGTCCCACCGAGTTTGGATAGTTATGTGTAACGGTTAGATTTTGTGTTGAGGCTATAAATACCCCTCCAAATCCTCTTCATTCGTGGAGAGAGCCATCAGAACAAACCTACACTTCCAACCTATATTTTCTGAAAGAGAACCACCTACACTTGTGTTGAGACCAAGATATTCCATTCCTACCATATGAATCTTGATCTCTAGCCTTCCCCAAGTTGCTTTCCACTCAAATCTTCTTTCCACCAAATCCAAATCCCGTGAGAGAGAGTTGAGTGTTGGGGAGACTATCATTTGAAGCACAAGAGCAAGGAGTTCATCATCAACACACCATTTGTTACTTCTTGGAGAGTGGTGTCTCCTAGATTGGCTAGGTGTCACTTGGGAGCCTCCGACAAGATTGTGGAGTTGAACCAAAGAGTTTGTAAGGGCAAGGAGATCGCCTACTTCATGAAGATCTACCGCTAGTGAGGCAAGTCCTTCGTGGGCGATGGCCATGGTGGGATAGACAAGGTTGCTTCTTCGTGGACCCTTCGTGGGTGGAGCCCTCCGTGGACTCGCGTAACCGTTACCCTTCGTGGGTTGAAGTCTCCATCAACGTGGATGTACGATAGCACCACCTATCGGAACCACGACAAAAACATCCGTGTCTCCAATTGCGTTTGAATCTTCCAAACCCTTCCCTTTGTTGCATGCTTTACTTTCCGCTGCTCATATACTCTTTGCATGCTTGCTTGATATGTATTGTGTTTGTTAAACTTGTGCCTAAACTCCATTTCAACCTAAAGAATTTAAAAACTGCAACTTTTAGCACTTACTGTCTAATCACCCCCCTCTAGACACCTCTTCTCGATCCTTTCACTTGGCACAAACACTAATTAAACACAAAAAACACAAACAAAACAGTGGCTAGATAAATTATTTATTACTAAACGGGAGCAAAAAGCAAGGAATAAAAATAAAATTGGGTTGCCTCCCAACAAGCGCTATCATTTAACGCCCCTAGCTAGGCATAAAAAGCAAGGATAGATCTAGGTATTGCCATCTTTGGTAGACAATCCATAAGTGGCTCTCATAATAGATTCATAAGGTAATTTAATTTTCTTTCTAGGAAAGTGTTCCATGCCTTTCCTTAATGGAAATTGGAATCTAATATTTTCTTCCTTCATATCAATAATTGCACCAATCATTCTAAGGAAAGGTCTACCAAGAATAATAGGACATGAAGGATTGCAATCTATGTCAAGAACAATAAAATCTACGGGCACATAATTACTATTTGCAACAATAAGAACATCATTAATTCTTCCCATAGGTTTCTTAATAGTGGAATCTGCAAGGTGCAAGTTTAAAGAGCAATCATCAAAATCACGGAAACCTAACAAATCACACAAAGTTTTTGGAATCGTGGAAACACTAGCACCCAAATCACATAAAGCATAGCATTCATGATCTTTAATTTTAATTTTAATAGTTGGTTCCCACTCATCATAAAGCTTTCTAGGGATAGAAACTTCCAATTCAGGTTTTTCTTCATAAGATTGCATCAAGGCATCAACGATATGTTTAGTAAATGCTTTATTTTGACTATAAGCATGAGGAGAATTTAGCACAGATTGCAACAAGGAAATACAATCAATCAAAGAGCAATTTTCATAGTTAAATTCCTTGAAATCCATAATAGTGGGTTTAGCAACATCTAGGGTTTTAATTTCTTCAATCCCACTTTTATCAATTTTAGCATCAAGATCAAAAAATTCCGAATTCTTGGAACACCTTCTAGGTAAAGGTGGATCATATTCAGCCCCATCATTATCAAGATTCATATTGCAAAACAAATATTTAATAGGGGGCACATCAATAACTTTTAGATCTTCATCTTTATTTTCATAGGAACTAGAAGAACACACTCTTATAAAGGCATCTTTTTTAGCATGCATCCTAGCGGTTCTTTCTTTGCACTCATCAATGGAAATTCTCATGGCTTTGAGAGACTCATTGATATCATGCTTAGGTGGAATAGATCTAAGTTTCAAAGAATCAACATCAAGAGAAATTCTATCAACGTTCCTAGCCAACTCATCAATCTTAAGCAATTTTTCTTCAATCAAAGCATTAAAATTCTTTTGCGAAGTAATAAATTCTTTAATATTAGATTCAAAATCAGAGCGCATCTTATTGTAATTTCCATAAGAATTGTTGTAGGAATTACCATAATTATTAGAGGGATTACTATGATAAGGCCTAGGATTATTTCCTCTATATGCGTTGTTACCAAAATTGTTCCTACCAACAAAATTCACATCCATAGATTCATTATTATTCTCAATCAAAGTAGACAAGGGCATATCATTAGGATCAGAAGAAACACTCTTATTAGCAAATAATTTCATAAGTTCGTCCATCTTTCCACTCAAAACATTAATTTCTTCTATCGCATGCACCTTTTTATTAGTAGATCTTTCAGTATGCCATTGAGAATAATTAACCATAATATTATCTAGGAGTTTAGTAGCTTCTCCTAAAGTGATTTCCATAAAAGTGCCTCCCGCGGCCGAATCTAAAAGATTTCTAGAAGCAAAATTCAATCCGGCATAAAATTTTTGTATAATCATCCACAAATTTAAACCATGAGTAGGGCAATTACATATCATTAGTTTCATTCTCTCCCAAGCTTGTGCAACATGTTCATGATCAAGTTGCTTAAAATTCATAATATTGTTTCTAAGAGAGATGATCTTAGTGGGAGGAAAATACTTAGAGATAAAAGCATCTTTGCACTTGTTCCATGAATCAATACTATTTTTAGGCAAAGATGAAAACCAAGCTTTAGCACGATCTCTAAGCGAAAAAGGAAATAGCTTCAATTTAACAATATCATTATCCACCTCTTTCTTCTTTTGCATTCCACCTCTTTCTTCTTTTGCATATCACACAAATCAACGAAGCTATTTAGATGGGTAGCGGCATCTTCACTAGGAAGGCCGGAAAACGGATCTTTCATGACAAGATTCAGCAAAGCAGTATCAATTTCACAAGATTCGGTATCGGTAAGAGGAGCAATCGGAGTGCTAATAAAATCATTGTTGTTGGTATTGGTGAAGTCACACAATTTAGTATTATCTTGAGCCATCGTGACAAGCAAGCAAACTAACACACAAGCAAACAAAAAGCAAGCGGGCAAAAAGAGGCAAATAGAGAAAGAGAGGGAGGATAGAGAGAGAGAGAGGGCGAATAAAACGGCAAGGGTGAAGTGGGGAGAGGAAAACGAGAGGCAAATGGCAAATAATGTAATGCGGGAGATAAGGGTATGTGATGGGTACTTGGTATATTGACTTTTGCGCAGACCTCCCCAGCAACGGCGCCAGAAATCCTTCTTGCTACCTCTTGAGCACTGCGTTGGTTTTCCCTGAAGAGGAAGGGATGATGCAGCAAAGTAGCGTAAGCATTTCCCTCAGTTTTTGAGAACTAAGGTATCAATCCAGTAGGAGGCTACGCACGAGTCCCTCGTACCTGCACAAAACAAATAAATCCTCGCAACCAACGCGAATAGGGGTTGTCAATCCCTACACGGCCACTTACGAGAGTGAGATTTGATATATATGATAAGATAATTGTGACGCCCCCGATTTGACCGTACACTAATCATACACGCAAACATGTACGATCAAGATCAGGGACTCACGGGAAGATATCACAACACAACTCTACAAATAAAATAAGTCATACAAGCATCATATTACAAGCCAGGGGCCTCGAGGGCTCGAATACAAGAGCTCAATCATAGACGAGTCAGCGGAAGCATCAATATCTGAGTACAGACATAATTTAAACAAGTTTGCCTTAAGAAGGCTAGCACAAACTGGGATACAGATCAAAAGAGGCGCATGCCTCCTGCCTGGGATCCTCCTAAACTACTCCAGGTCGTCGTCAGCGGGCTGCACGTAGTAGAAGGCACCTCCCGAGTAGTAGTCGTCATCGTCAATGGTGGCGTCTGGCTCGTGGGCTCCAACGTCTGGTCGCAACAATCGAGTATAGAAAGGGGGAAAAGGGGGAGCAAAGCAACCGTGAGTACTCATCCAAAGTACTCACAAGCAAGGAGCTACACTACATATGTATGCATTGGTATCAAATGGAAAAGGCTGTCATATGTGCACTGAACTGCAGAATGCCGGAATAAGAGGGGGATAGCTAGTCTTATCAAAGACTACGCTTCTGGCCACCTCCATCTTGCAGAATGTAGAAGAGAGTAGATGGTAAGTTCACCAAGTAGCATTGCATAGCATAATCCTAACCGATGATCCTCTCCTCGTCGCCCTGTGAGAGAGCGATCACCGGTTGTATCTGGCACTTGGAAGGGTGTGTTTTATTAAATATCCGGTTCTAGTTGTCATAAGGTCAATGCACAACTCCGGGTCGTCCTTTTACCGAGGGACACAGCTATTCGAATAGATCAACTTCCCTGCAGGGGTGCACCACATAACCCAACACGCTCGATCCCATTTGGCCGGACACACTTTTATGGATCATGCCCGGCCTCGGAAGATCAACACGCCGCCTCCCTACCTAGGCACAACAGAGAGGTCAGCACGCCGGTCTAAATCCTATGGCGCAGGGGTCTGGGCCCATCGCCCATTGCACACCTGCACGTTGCGTACGCGGCCGGTGAGCAGACCTAGCAACCTCCATTACAAAGGAAGTTGCGTTACGCGGTCCAACTTGGCGCGTGCCGCTCAGTCGCTAACGTCATGAAGGCGTCAGCTGATACCACGACATCGAGTGCCCATAACTGTCCCCGCGTAGATGGTTAGTGCGTATAGGCCAGTAGCCAGACTCAGATCAAATACCAAGATCTCGTTAAGCTTGTTAAGTATCCGCGAACGCCGACCAGGGCCAGGCCCACCTCTCTCCTAGGTGGTCTCAACCTGCCCTGTTGCTTCGCCACAAAGTAACAGTCGGGGGCCATCGGCAACCCAGGCCCACCTCTACCGGGATGGAACGACCTGCCCCTTCAGCCCCCATCTCCGTACAATATCATAAGTAATGTAACAGTATAAAGTATATAACATATGCTCGTGATCACCTCCCGAAGTGATCACGACCCAGTAGTATAGCATGGCAGACGGACAAGGGTGTAGGGCCACTGATGGAACACTAGCATCCTATACTAAGCATCTAGGATTGCGGGTAAGGTAAAAACAGCAGTAGCAATGACAGGCTATGCATCAGAATAGGATTAATGGAAAGCAGTAACATGCTACACTACTCTAATGCAAGCAGTATAGAGGAGAGTAGGCGATATCTGGTGATCAAGTGGGGGGGGCTTGCCTGGTTGCTCAGACAAGAAGGAGGGGTCGTCAACACCGTAGTCGTACTGGGTAGCAGCGGTGTTGGTCTCGGTGTCTAGCGAGAGAAGAGGGGGAAGAAACAATAAATATTAAGCAAACAGATGCATAGCGATGCATGACATGACAAGTAGCGGTGCTAGGGGTGCACTAACGCGGTATGAGGTGGTACCGGTGAAGGGGGGAAGCATCCAGGAAAGTATCCCCGGTGTTCCGCATTTTCGGGCAGAGGAGCCGGAGGGGGAAAGTTGCGAGTTTGATAGGTTAGGGATGCGTGGCGGACGAACAGTTTGTGTATTCGGGTTCGTCTCGTCGTTCTGAGCAACTTTCATGTACAAAGTTTTTCCATCCGAGCTACGGTTTATTTTATATTAATTTTAGAAGTTTGTAAATAATTTTCTAAATTGTTTTAATTCGAAAATCAAATCTTAAATTGCTATGGGTACACAGAATTGTACCCAACAGAATGTATGTGTGGCTGGCAGGTGGGGTCGAGGGGGGGTCCAGTCAGCATTTGACCAGTCAACTGTTGACTGGTCAACAGGGTCAAACAGGGCCCACCTATCATAGACTGGGTCAACCCAGTCAACAGTTTGACTGGTCAAACTGGACAGGGGGCCCACATGTCATTGATTGACAACTAATTAACCTAATTAATTAGTTTAGTTAGCAAATTAATTAGGTTAGTTAATCAATTAGGTTTATTAATCAGTATTATTTAAGTTAATTAATTAATTAATATTTTTATTTATTTATTATTATTTTAATTAATTTTTTTCAAATCGTTCTAGGCGTGGGCCCCATTCATCATACACAGGAGGGTCTTAGTGGGCGCTGGCGCTAGCGGTAACGGGCGCCGGGGCGTGCTGGCGTGGGCGCTAGCGCCTGACAGGACGCAGCGGGACGGCAGGCAGCGTGCGAGCGACACATCGAGGCCAGGTGAAGTGGGGTAGCGCGCGGGCGAGGCGGTTGACCAGGGGGCGTGCGAGAGGAGGCGCGGTGGCGCGGTCGGGCGAGGACGGCGCCAGAGTGTGCTGCTAGATGCGTCAGCACGGATGTGGTCATGGAGTGCAGAGGCAGAAGCAGCGAGGTTGTGCGGGCGGCACCGGAGCGGGGCAGGAAGGAGTAGCGGCAACCTCGACAAGCAGCAGGACCGCGACGCACGGGCGGCTACGGGCGCGGGCGGCCAGGCGAAGCCCGACGCGGCTGCAGGCGGGGCAAGCAGAGGCGGACGCCGGCGGCAGCAGCGCAAGCGGGGGAATGCGCGCGCGTGGTCAGTGATGCGCGGGGATGTGCAGGAGTGGAAGCAGGCGCGCGCGTGCGGGTGGGCACGGATCTCCGGCCATGGCGGCCTCAACGGGAGTTAGCAGCCACGGCAACGGATCGAGGCGGGACGGGACGCGGTGGTGTTCGCATGTGGGACGGAGCGGGTGTGCGGTGACGACGGCGCGGGCGCGCAGAGGAGGGGAGGGAGAATAAGGGAGGTGGCGTCTCACAGGGGAGCGGGAGGGGGATGTCAGTGGGCTCGGAGGTGACCCGTGGGGAGGAGGACGATGGGGAGGCAGCACGGCGTCGGGACGATGATGTTCGGCGGCGGCGAGCGGCTCCAGGGCGACGGGGCGACTCCAGGCGAGGTGGCGGGTGGTGCCGGAGTCGACGAGCGGCGTCGGCGGAGACCTCAGGCAGTGGTGGTTGGCGACGGGGGCTTCAACGGCGGCAGGATCGGGCGGTGAGGGCTAGAGCGCTCCCGATCCAGATCGCGCGGGGGAAGAGGGGTGGGGATTGTGGGGAGGGGGAATGGGTGAGTGGGGGTGGGCTAGGGTTTCCCCCTCGTGGGGATAAGGCAGGGGCGGGTCGGCCGGCCGGTGAGCTGGGCTGTCTAGCCCAGTTGGCCAGGGGGCCTTTTTTTCTTTTTAGTTTTGTTTTGTCTTTTGCTTTTGTATTTCTTTTCTTTTATTTCTTTTTTTGTTCTATTAATTTGTAGTTTTTTTATAAAATACAAAAGTTGTATCTAAAATAGCATAATTATGCCACTACCACAATTAACTTGGCACCTAATATAAAATAGTTTGTAATTGTTTATTATTTTATAATCATTTAACTAATTGTTTTTCTACTATTTTATTCATTTTAGAGTATTTACACATTTTATACAAGTGTGGTATCTTCAACATATTTACTTATGAATTATTTGGCACATATAGAACATTTTAGTTTTAATGTTTGAAAACTTTATTGTTTGACTTTATTTTAAATTTGAATTTTTGATCGGTTTTGAACTAACGTGAGATTAACCAAGTTAAACGTGGTGACGTGGCATCATTAGTAGAGGGTTACTGTAGCTTAACGATCCGGGCGTCACAATAATATTTTTGGTATTTTTGTGATAAAGATGCAAAGTAAAATAAAGGCAAAGTAAAAAGCAATGGAAATAACTAAGTAGTAGGAAATTAATATGATGAAGATAGACCCCGGGGCCATAGGTTTCACTAGTGGCTTCTCTCTAGAGCATAAGTATTCTACGGTGGGTGAACAAATTACTGTTGAGCAATTAACAGAATTGAGCATAGTTATGAGAATATCTAGGAATGATCATGTATATAGGCATCACGTCCGAGACAAGTAGACCGACTCCTGCCTACATCTACTACTATTACTCCACTCATCGACCGATATCCAACATGCATCTAGAGTATTAAGTTAAAAACAGAGTAACGCCTTAAGCAAGATGACATGATGTAGAGGGATAAACTCATGCAATATGATGAAAACCCCATCTTGTTATCCTCGATGGAAACAATACAATACGTGCCTTGCTGCCCCTACTGTCACTGGGAAAGGACACCGCAAGATTGAACCCAAAGCTAAGCACTTCTCCCATTGCAAGAAAGATCAATCTAGTAGGCCAAACCGAACCGATAATTCGAAGAGACTTGCTAAGATAACCAATCATACATAAAAGAATTCAGAGAAGATTCAAATATTGTTCATAGATAGACTTGATCATAAACCCATAATTCATCGGTCTCAACAAACACACCGCAAAAGAAGATTACATTGAATAGTTCTCCACAAGAGAGGGGGAGAACATTGTATTGAGATCCAAAAAGAGAGAAGAAGCTATCTAGCTACTAACTATGGACCCGTAGGTCTGAGGTAAACTACTCACACTTCATCGGAGGGGCTATGGTGTTGATGTAGAAGCCTTCCGTGATCGATGCCCCCTCCGGCGGAGCTCCGGAACAGGCCCCAAGATGGGATCTCATGGATACAGAAAGTTACGGCGGTGGAATTAGGGTTTTGGCTCCGTATCTGATCGTTTGGGGGTACGTAGGTATATATAGGAGGAAGGAGTACGTCGGTGGAGCAATAGGGGGCCCACGAGGGTGGAGGGGGCGCCTGGGGGGGTAGGCACGCCCGTACCTCGTGGCCTCCTCTTTTGTGTCTTGACGTAGGGTCCAAGTCTCCTGGGTCTTGTTCGTTGAGAAAAATCACATTCCCGAAGGTTTCATTCCGTTTGGACTCCGTTTGGTATTCCTTTTCTTCGAAACCCTAAAACAGGCAAAAAACAGCAATTCTGGGCTGGGCCTCCGGTTAATAGGCTAGTCCCAAAAATAATATAAAAGTGGATAATAAAGCCCAATAATGTCCGAAACAGTAGATAATATAGCATGGAGCAATCAAAAATTATAGATACGTTGGAGACATATCACAATCTCGGTGGTCTTCTTCTTGGCAGGTCTTTTGGTGACCTTGGTTTTGGTACCAGCCGGTTTGGCCGGCTTATCCTGTGGTTTCTTCTTCCGAAATGGAGAATCAGCCTGTGGAAATAAAAAAAGATTATAAGTAGGCATAACTATTACAAACATGGTTGAGCGGAAGGTGTGCAACACTTACGGCTAGCGGCTTGTTGAAGGTACAAAAAGGACTAAGTCCTGTTCTACTGCATTCCTTTGTAGGCTCGTTCAGCAATTTCTTGGTGGCTTCTGTAATTTCTGTGTTAGTCAGTTGAAAGTCGCAGTGGCACTGGGAATCTTGTAAGTCGCCAGTATATTCACACATTAAGCCGGGGCGACATCTTAATGGCAATATGCTCCATGACACCCAACACCGAACAAAGTCAATGCTGGTTAGGCCATTAGCAATGAAGGCTCTAAGCTTTGAAAAGGCTGGTGCATATTTTGCCCACTCCTTTGCGTTCATTCTTGGGGGAAGCAGATGTGTGTTGCTAAGCCGGTGGTCGCGGTAACCCAGCAGAGGATTCTCGTATGATGGAGAAGTGTCTTTATAATAGAACCAAGTTTGGTTCCAATCTTTGGGATGACTCGGCGGCTTGGCGTAGGGAAAGTTGACTTCTTTCCTCTTCTGAATTGAGATCCCACCAAGTTCCAAGATGGGCCTATCAGTAAACTCTGGCTGATGGTTTAAGTAATAAAATTCTCTGAATAATTCAACGGTGGGCTCTTCTTGTAGATAGAACAAAAGACTTGGAAATTGCAAATATTGGATACAGAGTTGGGCCCAATATCTTGAGGGTGAAGTTGGAAGAAATGAAGCACGTCGTAGAAAAACTTTGAGCCGGGCGGGCTGAACCCCCGGCTCAGGTGGTCAGTGAAGATAATTACTTCTCCGTCCTTGGGTGTAGGAGGGTTTTCTTCAATAGGGACTATCCAGTGGATATCTTCTTTCTTGGCTAGAGCGCCAGTTGCAACAAAATTGTTTAGGTCTTCTTCAGTGACCTGGGATTGGACCCAGTTGCACAAGGTATATGTCTTAGCCATTTTTTGATGATCTGGAAGGAAGACTATGCCGGTTCAAGATTATATGGTCAAGCCGACTGTTGGCTTAAAGGCAAAAAATAATGAAGCATGCATAGATGTTAAACCGGAGGATGGCATTGAAGTTATAAATATAAGCCATTAGTGGCTTAAGAGGGGACTAATGGTACCTGGCGGGTTACGGTTTCTAAGTTAAGCCACCCACACAAATATTGGTTTCACAGATCTGAGAATGGGAAAATTGCCAAGTGTTGGAAAAACAGATTTCACATATTGATGCTACAATTTTGGATCTACGACACTTCAGAGAATGGAAAATATTTAGACCAAAGTTGCAATACGTGAGCAGTTCATGTGTCCAGATTGGTTTTATTACGCAAGGGAGATGTTCTAATAACAAAAATGAGTACCACGACTACCACCGCGCAGGAGGGGTACTAAGTTTGAATCAAAAGTTACAAGCTACAGCGAAGAACAAGGATGAACTCTGACGAACTCATGGAAACCCTAATGGGATCTAGAGGAAAGGGAAGTAGGAGAACTCACCAGAGCTCTTGAACAACGGAGGCGCGCAGGCAAACTCTGGTCAAATCAGGTTGATGTAGCGGCCGTTGTCGATGCGATGCCGAGAGTCGACGGCGTCGGCAGAGCTCGGGTGCTGAAGCAACCTGAGGAAGAAGATGGAGATGAGAAGACAAGGGGGGAAAGTGAAAAGAGACCCCTGGTCCTATTTATAACAACGAAAGGATAAGTGACATGCGCGGGAATTGAGGAGGCCAAAAAATGGATATGCAACACCACAGACGCCTCGTTTTTCAGGGACTTATTTAAAAAAATAGGATATACATATATTGAGATTTGGGATTTGCGTAATATTAATGACAAATGACGTCACAGCGGGTTATCACAATCCTAGGAGATGACGTCATGGCGGGTTACAAGATCTTGCAAGAGCAGACAAAGAAGGTTTTTTTTTCTAAGTGTTGAAAGATTGATATGAACAAAGTTCACATCAACCTGGGGCCTAATGTTGGGGATATAACTATTGGGTATGACCCGCCCAGGAGGGGCTGGGTCATACTGCTGGCAAATCGTAAAATACAAAGCTCATGAAGATGCTGAAGATGGCGGTTCACGAAGCAGGCTTACTGAAGGCCCAAAGCCCAAAGGTGACTTAAAGCCCACATGTGTAATCCACCATACATATAACTTGTATTGTAAGGCATGCATAGTTAGTCACCAGGCCAGACACGTTTGAGTCGACCGGGACTCCATGAGCCGCTGGGCATCAACCTGTGTATATAAAGGGACGACCCGGCGGCGGTTTAGGGCAAGAGATAAGAGATCAAAAGCTATGTCAAGCGTATTCGCTCCCTGGTAATCGAAACCCAAGCAATACCACCTCAAACTGGAGTAGGCCTTTACCTTCACCACAAGGGGCTGAACTAGTATAAACTCCCTATGTCCTTTGTCCCGTTTAACCCCTTTAAGCTAACCTAGTTGCGATGGCTCCACGACTAAGTCCTTCTACTAGGACATCTACCGTGACGATTCTATGACACATGTGAGAAATAAATCTAATTTGGCTGTACTAAATACATGAGAAACAAATACAATTGCTATATTTCCATGTTGTTAAGCATGCTTGGTTTGGTTAACTGTCTGATCTTCAATTAGGAGTATGTTATATTGTGCAATGTGGTGCTCAGTTAATGTTTGGTTCATTTGTTGTGGTGTTTAGTAAACTGTTTCGTTTGGTTCAATTCTGCAATGCGATGTTCAATAGTTGTGGGTGCATTCTATTATTGTATACCATGTGAGGAATAAATTGAATTTGGCTGTAGTAAATACATGACAAAAAATACAATTGCTATATTTCCAAGTTGTTAAGCATGCTTGGTTTGGTAACTGCCTGATCTTCTATTAGGAGTATGTTATATTGTGCAATGTGGTGCTCAGTTAATGTTTGGTTCATTTGTTGTGGTGTTTAGCTAACTGCTTGGTTCAATTCTACACTGCGATGTCCAATTGTCGTGGGCAGAATTTTGTATTGTTCTGCATGTGAGGAATAAATCGAATTTGGCTGCACTTAATACATGAGAAACATATACAAGTGCTATATTTCCTAGTTCTCAATCATGCTTGGTTTGGATAAATGGGTTTTCCATGTGGCTTGAATTAATATGATGAATCTGCAATGTGCTTATTTATCATCAACATATTTTACTGATAGCATGCAAACCCTTACTTAACCTGATGACTAACTACCTTATATGTGTTGCAGGGAAACAATTGGAAGCATTGAAATTTACAATCGAGGTTAGCACATGCATGGTCTGTTGTCTAATAGCACATTATTGGGCAATTGCAGGAACCATTCTAATATTTAGGTTTTTAACAATTTGGTCTTGCACATGTAGGTCCTGCTGTCAGAGGTTTTCACCCACTGTTCGACCCTTTTTGCATATGGGGAAATGAGTTGTCCATGAATATCCGTCAAGTCAAGATACTCAGAAAGATTTATAGGATAAAGAAATTAGTGACAAAAAACAACAAGATCTTTGTCTGCACAATGGAGAAGACATCAGTTCACTACAGGATGCTACTAACTATTATACCATCTCTTTTTATTCCTTTGCCCCATTTCCAATATAGAGAAGATATTTATGCACATCCTTGTTTGCAGGCTTTTCCAAAGCAGTTCACTGATGATTACCTCTCAAACCACCTGTATGGTCAGGAGGCGAGGAAGGTATTCATACAACACCAACGATTCAATATTGAAGTGTTCCTGAAGAGGACGAAAGATGGCCGGTCAATCATCCACACGCTCTGGCCCAAAGTTACAAAGACTTTCAACATCAATGAAGGCTCAATATTCACCTTCTGCTTCGGCAGTTTTCCAGATGAGATGCATATGTTTATGTACCGTCTATGATGCTAATTTCGAAAGGTTATAGATGTTGCATGTGAAACTTGGTCCTTGTGTAGTTGTGTAATGGGGTAGCTGAGTGCTGAAACTATATGATATTGTACTATGATGTATTTCAATAATGAAAATGAAATATATTGTGTGCTTAATATGAAATGTCAATTAGATTAATAAATGGATTATGAATAATCGGATAATTAGCGTGCTAATGGCGAATTAGCCTGTGATGTCTACTACACAACCTTCTTCTTGTAGACGTTGTTGGGCCTCCAAGTGCAGAGGTTTGTAGGACAGTAGCAAATTTCCATCAAGTGGATGACCTAAGGTTTACCAATCCATGGGAGTTGTAGGATGAAGATGGTCTCTCTCAAACAACCCTGCAACCAAATAACAAAGAATCTCGTGTGTCCCCAACACACCCAATACAATGGTAAATTCTATAGGTGCACTAGTTCGGCGAAAAGATGGTGATACAAGTGCAATATGGATAGTAGATATAGGTTTTTGTAATCTGAAAATATAAAAACAGCAAGGTAACAAGTGGTAAAAGTGAGCGTAAACGATATTGCAATGCTAGGAAACAAGGCCTAGGGTTCATCCTTTCACTAGTGCAAGTTCTCTCAACAATAATAACATAACTGGATTATATAACTATCCCTCAACATGCAACAAAGAGTCACTCCAAACTCACTAATAGCGGAGAACAAACGAACAGATTATGGTAGGGTACGAAACCACCTCAAAGCTATCCTTTCCGATCGATCTATTCAAGAGTCCGTAGTAGAATAACATGAAGCTATTCTTTTCGTTCAATCTATCATAGAGTTCGTACTAGAATAACACCTTAAGACACAAGACAACCAAAACCCTAATGTCACCTAAATACTCCAATGTCACCTCAAGTATCCGTGGGTATGATTATATGATATGCATCACACAATCTCAGATTCATCTATTCAACCAACACAAATAACTTCAAAGAATGCCCCAAAGTTTCTACCGGAGAGTCAAGACGAAAACATGTGCAACCCCTATGCATAAGTTCACGAGGTCATGAAACTCGCGAGTTGATCACCAAAATATACATCAAGTGGATCACGTGATATCCCATTGTCACCACAGATAAGCACATGCAAGACATACACCAAGTGTTCTCAAATCCTTAAAGACTCAATCCGATAAGGTAACTTCAAAGGGAAAACTCAATCCATCACAAGAGAGTAGAGGGGGAGAAACATCATAAGATCCAACTATAATAGCAGAGCTCACGATACATCAAGATCGTTTCGAATCAAGAACACGAGAGAGAGAGAGAGATCAAACACGTAGCTACTGGTACATACCCTCAGCCCCGAGGGATAACTACTCCCTCCTCTTCATGGAGAGCGCCGGGATGATGAAGATGGCCACCGGAGAGGGATTCCCCCCTCCGGCAGGGTGCCGAACAGGTCCAGATTGGTTTTCTGTGGCTACGGAGGCTTCTGGCGGCGGAACTCCCGATCTATTCTGCTCCCCGATGTTTTTAGGGTATATGGACATATATAGGCGAAAGAAGTCAGTCAGGGGAGCCATGAGGGGCCCACGAGGGTGGGGGGCGTGCCCAGGGGGGTAGGGCGTGCCTCCCTGCCTCATGGCTTCCTCGAAGCTTCCCTGATGTCTACACCAAGTCTCCTGGATTGCTTCTGTTCCAAAAATAACTCTCCTGAAGGTTTCATTCCGTTTGGACTCCGTTTGATATTCCTTTTCTTCGAAACACTGAAATAGGCAAGAAAATAGCAATTTGGGCTGGGCCTCTGGTTAATAGGTTGGTCCCAAAAATAATGTAAAAGTGTTTAGTAAAGCCCATAAACATCCAAAACAGATAATATAATAGCATGAAACAATCAAAAGTTATAGATACGTTAGAGACGTATCAAGCATCCCCAAGATTTTTGATGTGGAATGCTACCTAACATATTTATCAATGTAATCTTCTCTATTGTGGCAAGAATATTCAGATCCATAAGATTCAAGAAAAAAGTTTAATATTGACATAAGAATAATAATACTTCAAGCATACTAACTAAGGAATCATGTCTTCTCAAAATAACATGACCAAAGAAAGCTATCCCTAGAAAATCATATAGTCTGGCTATGCTCTATCTTCATCATACAAAATATTTAAATCATGCACAACCCCGATGACAAGCCAAGCAATTGTTTCATACTTTTGATGTTCTCAAACTTTTTCAATCTTCATGCAATACATGAGCGTGATCCATGGACATAGCACTATAGGTGGAATCAAATGGTGGTTGTGGAGAAGAGAAAAAAGGAGAAGATAGTCTCACATCAACTAGGCGTATCAACAGGCTATGGAGATGCCCATCAATAGATATCAATGTGAGTGAGTAGGGATTGCCATGCAACGGATGCACTAGAGATATAAGTGTATGAAAGCTCAAAAAGAAACTAAGTGGGTGTGCATCCAACTTGCTTGCTCACAAAGACCTAGGGCAATTTTAGGAAGCCCATCATTGGAATATACAAGCCAAGTTCTATAATGTAAAATTCCCACTAGTTTATGAAAGTGACAACATAGGAGACTCTCTATCACAAAGATCATGGTGCTACTTTGAAGCACAAGTGTGGTAAAAGGATAGTAGCATTGCCCCTTCTCTCTTTTTCTCTCATTTTTTTATTTGGGCCTTCTTTCTTTCTTTTTCTTTTGGCCTCTTTTCTCTCTTTTTTCGTCCAGAGTCTCATCCCGACTTGTCGGGGAATCATAGTCTCCATCATCCTTTCCTCATTGGGACAATGCTCTAATAATGATGATCATCACACTTTTATTTACTTACAACTCAAGAATTACAACTCGATACTTAGAACAAAATATGACTGTATATGAATGCCTCCGGCGGTGTACCGGGATGTGCAATGACTCATGAGTGACATGTATGAAAGAATTATGAATAGTGGCTTTGCCACAAATACGATGTCAACTACATGATCATGCAAAGCAATATGACAATGATGAAGCGTGTCATAATAAATGGAACGGTGGAAAGTTGAATGGCAATATATCTCGGAATGGCTATGGAAATTCCATAATAGGTAGGTATGGTGGCTGTTTTGAGGAAGCTAAATGGTGGGTTTATGGTACCGGCGAAAGTTGCACGGTACTAGAGAGGCTAGCATTGGTGGAAGGGTGAGAGTGCGTATAATCCATGGACTCAACATTAGTCATAAAGAACTCACATACTTATTGCAAAAATCTATTAGTTATCGAAACAAAGTACTACGCACATGCTCCTAGGGGGATAGATTGGTAGGAAAATACCATCGCTCGTCCCCGACTGCCACTCATAGGGAAGACAATCAATAAATAAATTATGCTCCGACTTCATCACATAACGGTTCACCATACATGCATGCTACAGGAATCACAAACTTTAACACAAGTATCTCTCAAATTCAAAACTACTCAACTAGCATGACTCCAATATCACCATCTTCATATCTCAAAACAATCATCGAGTATCAAACTTCTCCTACTATTCAACACACTTTATATGAAAGTTTTTATTATGCCTAAAAGCAAATTACCATGTTGTTCTAAAGGATTCTCAAAATAATATAAGTGAAGCATAAGAGATCAATTATTTCTATAAAATAAAACCACCACCGTGCTCTAAAAGGATATAAGTGAAGCACTAGAGCAAATGACAAACTACTCCGAAAGATATAAGTGAAGATCAATGAGTAGTCGAATAATTATGCAACTGTGTGAAGACTCTCTAACATTTAATAATTTCAGATCTTGGTATTTTATTCAAACAGCAAGCAAAACAAAATAAAATAAAATGACGCTCCAAGCAAAACACATATCATGTGGTGAATAAAAATATAGCTTCAAGTAAAGTTACCGATGAACGAAGACGAAAGAGGGGATGCCTTCCGGGGCATCCCCAACCTTAGGCTCTTGCCACTCCTTATTCCATATTCCATCGAATCTTTACCCAAAACTTGAAAACTTCACAACACAAAACTTAACAGAAAACTCGTAAACTCCGTTAATATAAGAAAATAAATCACCACTTAGGTACTATTGTGAACTAATTCTAAATTCATATTGGTGTAATAACTATTCCAACTTATCTATGGTTCATACCCTCCGATACTACTCATAGATTCATCAAAATTAGCAAACAACACATAGAAAACAGAATCTGTCAAAAACAGAACAGTCTGTAGTAATCTGGATCAAACATATACTTATGGAACCCCAAAAATTCTAAAATAAATTTCTGGACGTGAGTAATTTATCTATTAGTCATCTGAAAAAACAATTAACTAAATAGCACTCTCCAGTAAAAAGTGGCAGCTAATCTTGTGAGCGATAAAGTTTCTGTTTTTTACAGCAAGATCGCAAGAACTTCCCCCAAGTCTTCCCAAAGGTTCTACTTGGCACAAACACTAACTAAACATAAAAAATACAATCATAACAGAGGCTATATAAATTATTTATTACTAAACAGGAGCAAAAATCAAGGAACAAAAATAAAATTGGGTTGCCTCCCAACAAGCGCTAACGTTTAACGCCCCTAGCTAGGCATGATGATTTCAATGATGCTCACATAAAAGATAAGAATTGAAACATAAAGAGAGCATCATGAAGAATATGACTAGCACATTAAGTATAACCCACTTCCTATGCATAGGGATTTTGTGATCAAACAATTTATGAGAACAATAATCAACTAGCATAGGAAGGCAAAACAAGCATAACTTCAAAACTTTAAGCACATAGAGAGGAAACTTGATATTATTGCAATTCCTACAAGCATATATTCCTCCCTCATAATAATTTTCAATAGCATCATGAATGAATTCAACAATATAACCAGAACCTAAAACATTCTTTTCATGATCTACAAGCATAGAAATTTTATTACTCTCCACATAAGCAAAATTCTTCTCATTCGGAATAGTGGGAGTATCATAAGAAACTCGAATACTATAAATTGTTTCCACATAAGAAACTCGAATACGATCATGAAACAATTTGCATTGGAGATTTAAATGACCATGTTCATTGCAAAGTTCACAAGTATGGCGAAGAAATTTAAAATTTTCAGCACAAACATATAGCCTCTTTTGCAACCATTTAGTTTCTAAATACTTATGCCTCTTGCAAAATATATCTTCCCTATTGGTGTGTACTTGCAAACTCTATGCACTCCACAAAAGTTGACATGCTTATAAGAGACATTTTCATCATGACTGGTGCAATCATCATTAGTACTATGGATATTCAAGGAGTTCATACTAACAACATTGCAATCATGCTCATCATTCAAAGATTTAGTGCCGAACATTTTATAGACTTCTTCTTCTGGCATTTGAGCACAATTGTCCTTTCCATCATTCTTGCGAAAGATATTAAAAAGATGAAGCGTATGAGGCAAACTCAATTCCATTTTTTTGTAGTTTTATTTTATAAACTAAACTAGTGCTAAAACAAGAAACAAAAAGATTCAATTGCAAGATCTAAAGATATACCTTCAAGCACTCACCTCCCCGGCAACGGCGCCAGAAAAGAGCTTGATGTCTACTACACAACCTTCTTCTTGTAGACGTTGTTGGGCCTCCAAGTGCAGAGGTTTGTAGGACAGTAGCAAATTTCCCTCAAGTGGATGACCTATGGTTTATCAATCCGTGGAAGGCGTAGGATGAAGATGGTCTCTCTGAAACAACCTTGCAACCAAATAACAAAGAGTCTCTTGTGTCCCCAACACACCCAATACAATGGTAAATTGTATAGGTGCACTAGTTCGGCGAAGAGATGGTGATACAAGTGCAATATAGATAGTAGATATAGGTTTTTCTAATCAGAAAATATAAAAACAGCAAGGTAACAAGTGGTAAAAGTGAGCGTAAACGGTATTGCAATGCTAGGAAACAAGGCCTAGGGTTCATACTTTCACTAGTGCAAGTTCTCTCAAGAATAATAACATAATTGGGTCATATAACTATCCCTCAACATGCAACAAAGAGTCACTCCAAAGTCACTAATAGCGGAGAACAAACGAAGAGATTATGGTAGGGTACGAAACCACCTCAAAGTTCTGCTTTCCGATCGATCTATTCAAGAGTCCGTAGTAAAATAACATGAAGCTATTCTTTTCGTTCAATCTATCATAGAGTTCGTACTAGAATAACACCTTAAGACACAAGTCAACCAAAATCCTAATGTCACCTAGATACTCCAATGTCACCTCAAGTATCCGTGGGTATGATTATATGATATGCATCACACAATATCAGATTCATCTATTCAACCAACACAAATAACTTCAAAGAGTGCCCCAAAGTTTCTACCGGAGAGTCAAGATAAAAACGTGTGCCAACCCCTATGCATAAGTTCACGAGGTCACGGAACTCGCGAGTTGATTATCAAAACATACATCAAGTGGATCACGTGATATCCCATTGTCACCACAGATAAGGACATGAAAGACATACATCAAGTGTTCTCAAATCCTTAAAGACTCAATCCGATAAGATAACTTCAAAGCGAAAACTCAATTCATCACAAGAGAGTAGAGGGGGCGAAACATCATAAGATTCAACTATAATAGCAAAGCTCCCGATACATCAAGATCGTTCCGAATCAAGAACACGAGAGAGAGAGAGAGAGATCAAACACATAGCTACTGGTACATACCCTCAACCTCGAGGGATAACTACTCCCTCCTGTCATGGAGAGCGCCGGGATGATGAATATGGCCACCGGAGAGGGATTCCCCCCTCCGGCAGGGTGCCGGAACGGGTCTAGATTGGTTTTCGGTGGCTACGGAGGCTTCTGGCGGCGAAACTCCCGATCTATTCTGATCCCCGATGTTTTTAGGGTATATGGACATATATAGGTGAAAGAAGTCGGTCAAGGGAGCCATGAGGGGCCCACGAGGGTGGGGGCGCACCCAGGGGGTAGGGCGCGCCTCCCTGCCTCGTGGCTTCCTCGAAGCTTCCCTGACGTCTACTCCAAGTCTCCTGGATTGCTTCCGTTCCAAAAATAACTCTCCCGAAGGTTTCATTCCGTTTGGACACCGTTTGATATTCCTTTTCTTCGAAACACTGAAATAGGCAAGAAAACAACAATTTGGGCTGGGCCTCCGGTTAATAGGTTAGTTCCAAAAATAATATAAAAGTGTTTAGTAAAGCCCATAAACATCCAAAACAGATAATATAATAGCATGAAACAATAAAAAATATAGATATGTTGGAGATATATCAGCCTGCTAATTGGGTTTTGCCATAGCAAACGGTTGTTGAAAAAATACCATGGGCGATGACCTCATGCAACGCACATAGTTTCTAGGAATAAACCGTGTTGGATCAATGAATAATCACACACGACTTTCTCTTGAAAACTGTTTGCGTTAGGCCACCTTGCGCAAATGTTTACCACATAAAAACTGTGTGTGATGGACAGCCTTTGCCACACAGTTTCTTCTACGGACCGTGTGTGATACATTCAATAACGCAAACGATTTAACAGGAAAAATTGTGTGTGATGTACCTGTGAACGGAAATGTTTTCCTTGGAGCGACTATGTGGGATGTACATACGAATAGAAACATTCAGCGAGGACTCATTGTGTGGGATGTACTTGCGATCGGAAACAATTTCGCTGTATAATTGTATTTTTTTAGCTCTACTGTACGTATTTCCGTATTTGAGTGCTCGCCGGTCGCACACGACCTCATTTTGCCGAGCGTGTGTGCCAGGAGGGCATATCCCCGACGGTTTCTGGGTTGTGTGGGAAAGACCCCCTATCGCCCACACTCACTTGGCGGCGGTTCCAAATGCCGTCGCGGAAAGGGGTTAAAACCGTTTGTTTAGCACCTCGCTATACTAGTGTGTATTTATTAAATAGGTTGGCATGCCATAATTCATGTACATGCCGCCTATGTAAACATGATGGCATGATATAATTCACAAATAGAATGACATAATTCAAAATATGATGATTATGTAAACACAAAACATGACGAGATGATATAACTATATGATGTCTTTATTAAATGGGTTGGCATGCCATAATTCAGGTAGATGTTATCTATGTAAACATGATGGCATGATATAATTCAAATATAAGATTTATATACTAAGCAAGTAAGTAGATGCAATCACATATATGACGTCTAAACTAAGCAGATGGCATTCAATATTGTGTATATGATGTAAAAACTAAGCAATGCAAGACAACATATGCATGATATGAGTAATATAACGCTGCCAAGTTTGAGCATGCACATCAGGGGGGAAATAGGACTAATCATCTGTCTCTGAATCCTCCTTTGAGGAGATATCTATAACCAACAAGATGTCTGCTTCAACAGGTAGCATTGTCTGCTCTGAAGACCTTGTTTTCACTCTAGATATTTCCATCACCGATTCAAATGGCTGATGCACAAGAAGAGTAGTTGAATATACAAACAATGTCAACAAATGGAATACATGATACCAAAAAAGGATAACATGATATAATTCACATGTATGATGATTGGCTAAACAGCATGTCAATATGCCCTAGAGGCAATAATAAAGTTATTATTTATTTCCTTATATCATGATAAATGTTTATTATTCATGCTAGAATTGTATTAACCAGAAACATAATACTTGTGTGAATACATAGACAAACATAATGTTACTAGTATGCCTCTACTTGACTAGCTCGTTGATCAAAGATGGTTATGTTTCCTAGCCATTGACATGAGTTGTGATTTGATTAACGGGATCACATCATTAGGAGAATGATGTGATTGACTTGAACCATTCCATTAGCTTAGCACTCGATCGTTTAGTATGTTGCTATTGCTTTCTTCATGACTTATACATGTTCCTATGACTATGAGATTATGCAACTCCCGTCTACCGGAGGAACACTTTATGTTCTACCAAACGTCACAACGTAAATGGGTGATTATACAGGTGCTCTATAGGTGTCTTCGAAGGTACTTGTTGGGTTGGCGTATTTCGAGATTAGGATTTGTCACTCCGATTGTCGGAGAGGTATCTCTGGGCCCTCTCGGTAATGCACATCACTTAAGCCTTGCAAGCATTGCAACTAATGAGTTAGTTGCGGGATGATGTATTACGGAACGAGTAAAGAGACTTGCCAGTAACGAGATTGAACTAGGTATTGAGATACCGACGATCGAATCTCGGGCAAGTAACATACCGATGACAAAGGGAACAACATATATTGTTATGCGGTCTGACCGATAAAGATCTTCGTAGAATATGTAGGAGCCAATATGAGCATCTAGGTTCCGCTATTGGTTATTGACTGGAGACGTGTCTCGGTCATGTCTACATAGTTCTCGAACCCGTAGGGTCCGCACGCTTAAAGTTCGGTGACGATCGTAATTAGGGTTTATTGTGTTTTGATGTACCGAAGGTTTTTCGGTGTCCCGGATGTGATCACAGACATGACGAGGAGTCTCGAAATGGTCGATACATAAAGATTGATATATTGGAAGCCTATATTTGGATATCGGAAACGTTCCGGGTGAAATCAGGATTTTACCGGAGTACCGGGGGGTTACCGGAAACCCCGGGGGTTATTGGCAGCCTACATGGCCCTAAGGGAGAAGAGGAGGGCCGGCCAGGGCAGGCCCGCGCCCCCTCCCCCTAGTCCGAATAGGACAAGGAAGGGGGGGGGCGGCGCCCCCCTTTCCTCTTTCTCCCCTTCCCCCTTTCCTTTCCAACAAGGCAAGAGGGGGGAGTCCTACTCCCGGTGGAGTAGGACTCCTCCAGGCGCACCCTAGGGCCGGCCGCACCTCCCCCTCTCCCTCCTTTATATACGAGGGAAGGGGGCACCCCATGACACACAAGTTGATTTTCGTGATCGTTCCTTAGCCGTGTGCGGTGCCCCCTTCCACCATATTCCACCTCGGTCATATCGTAGCGGTGCTTAGGCCGAAGTCCACTGCAGTTCGGTAGAACATCAGTCACCGTCATCAACGCCGTCGTGCCTGACTAAACTCCTCCCTCAACACCCCCTGCAGGATCGAGGGAGCGCCGCGAAGGGAGAGACGTCACCAGAGTCTGGAACGTGTGGCAGAACTCAGAGGGTTGCCGGACGTTCGGGTACTTGGCACATCAGTCGCGGATCGGAAAGAACGTACGACTACTTACCTCGCATACGATTGTAGATCGAACGCTTCGCGTGCCAGTCTACGAGTGACGTAGACCAACACTCTCCTCTCTGCATTGCTAAATATCATCACCATGATCTTGCGTGTGCGTAGAAAATTTAAATTACTACGTTCCCCAACAGATGGCATCAGAGCCTAGGTTTATGCGTTGATGTTATGCACGAGTAGAACACAAGTGAGTTGTGGGCGATACAAGTCATACTGCTTACCAGCATGTCATACTTTGGTTCGGGCGGTATTGTTGGATGAAGCGGCCCGGACCGACATTACGCGTACGCTTACGCGAGACTGGTTCTACCGACGTGCTTTGCACACAGGTGGCTGGCGAGGTGTCAGTTTCTCCAACTTTAGTTGAACAGTGTGGCTACGCCCGGTCCTTGCGAAGGTTAAAACAACACCAACTTGACAAACTATCGTTGTGGTTTTGATGCGTAGGTAAGAACGGTTCTTGCTAAGCCCGTAGCAGCCACGTAAAACTTGCAACATAAAGTAGAGGACGTCTAACTTGTTTTTGACATAGAAGATCGAGCAACTAATCGTATCCGACTGTAGAGATGAACGTGCAAAGAAACATAGAGTACTAAGAGCCAATTACATTGTACTGAAGAATGTCGGCACGCAAATGTATGGTAAACAAAGACGAACTACCTGCCAAGTAAGGCAGAGAGCCAAAGACATAAGAGATGTCACTTGCGTACTATCCACGGTGGCTAGTACGCCGAATACTCAACTCGATCCACGGTCGCCCTGGAGTAAACGATCGAATGTCAATACCTGTAATCTTTATATCACTAAGCGGTAAGCGATAGTCGTGGAAGCATAAGATTGGCGAGACGACAACGATGCTACGATGGAGATCAAGGTGTCGCGCCGGTGACGATGGTGATCATGACGGTGCTTCGGAGATGGAGATCACAAGCACAAGATGATGATGGCCATATCATATCACTTATATTGATTGCATGTGATGTTTATCTTTTATGCATCTTATCTTGCTTTGATTGACGGTAGCATTATAAGATGATCTCTCACTAAATTATCAAGAAGTGTTCTCCCTGAGTATGCACCGTTGCGAAAGTTCTTCGTGCTGAGACACCACGTGATGATCGGGTGTGATAGGCTCTACGTTCAAATACAACGGGTGCAAAATAGTTGCACACGCGGAATACTCAGGTTAAACTTGACGAGCCTAGCATATAACAGATATGGCCTCGGAACACGGAGACCGAAAGGTCGAGCGTGAATCATATAGTAGATATGATCAACATATGTGATGTTCACCATTGATACTACTCCATCTCACGTGATGATCGGACATGGTTTAGTTGATTTGGATCACGTGATCACTTAGAGGATTAGAGGGATGTCTTCTAAGTGGGAGTTCTTAAGTAATATGATTAATTGAACTTAAATTTATCATGAACTTAGTACCTGATAGTATCTTGCTTGTCTATGTTGATTGTAGATAGATGGCTGTGCTGTTGTTCCGTTGAATTTTAATGCGTTCCTTGAGAAAGCGAAGTTGAAAGATGATGGTAGCAATTACACGGACTGGGTCCGTAACTTGAGGATTATCCTCATTGCTGCACAAGAAGAATTACGTCCTGGAAGCACCGCTGGGTGCCAGGCCTGCTGCAGGAGCAACACCAGATGTTATGAACGTCTGGCAGAGCAAAGCTGATGACTACTCGATAGTTCAGTGTGCCATGCTTTACGGCTTAGAATCCGGGACTTCAACGACGTTTTGAACGTCATGGAGCATATGAGATGTTCCAGGAGTTGAAGTTAATATTTCAAGCAAATGCCCGGATTGAGAGATATGAAGTCTCCAATAAGTTCTATAGCTGCAAGATGGAGGAGAATAGTTCTGTCAGTGAACATATACTCAAAATGTCTGGGTATCATAATCACTTGACTCAACTGGGGGTTAATCTTCCTGTTGATAGTGTCATTGACAGAGTTCTTCAATCACTGCCACCAAGCTACAAAAGCTTCGTGATGAACTATAATATGCAAGGGATGAATAAGACTATTCCTGAGCTCTTCGCGATGCTAAAAGCGCGGAGGTAGAAATCAAGAAGGAGCATCAAGTGTTGATGGTCAATAAGACCACCAGTTTCAAGAAAAAGGGCAAAGGGAAGAAGAAGGGAACTTCAAGAAGAACATCAAACAAGTTGCTGCTCAGGAGAAGAAACCCAAGTCTGGACCTAAGCCTGAGACTGAGTGCTTCTACTGCAAGCAGACTGGTCACTGGAAGCGGAACTGCCCCAAGTATTTGGCGGATAAGAAGGATGGCAAAGTGAACAAAGGTATATGTGATATACATGTTATTGATGTGTACCTTACTAATGCTCGCAGTAGCACCTGGGTATTTGATACTGGTTCTGTTGCTAACATTTGCAACTCGAAACAGGGGCTATGGATTAAGCGAAGATTGGCTAAGGACGAGGTGACGATGCGCGTGGGAAATGGTTCCAAAGTCGATGTGATCGCGGTCGGCACGCTACCTCTACATCTACCTTCGGGATTAGTATTAGACCTAAATAATTGTTATTTGGTGCCAGCGTTGAGCATGAACATTATATCTGGATCTTGTTTGATGCGAGACGGTTATTCATTTAAATCAGAGAATAATGGTTGTTCTATTTATATGAGTAATATCTTTTATGGTCATGCACCCTTGAAGAGTGGTCTATTTTTGATGAATCTCGATAGTAGTGATACACATATTCATAATGTGAAACAAAAGATGCAGAGTTGATAATGATAGTGCAACTTATTTGTGGCACTGCCGTTTAGGTCATATCGGTGTAAAGCGCATGAAGAAACTCCATACTGATGGACTTTTGGAACACTTGATTATGAATCACTTGGTACTTGCGAACCGTGCCTCATGGGCAAGATGACTAAAACGCCGTTCTCCGGTACTATGGAGAGAGCAACAGATTTGTTGGAAATCATACATACAGATGTATGTGGTCCGATGAATATTGAGGCTCGTGGCGGATATCGTTATTTTCTCACCTTCACAGATGATTAAGCAGATATGGGTATATCTACTTAATGAAACATAAGTCTGAAACGTTTGAAAAGTTCAAAGAATTTCAGAGTGAAGTTGAAAATCATCGTAACAAGAAAATAAAGTTTCTACGATCTGATCGTGGAGGAGAATATTTGAGTTACGAGTTTGGTCTACATTTGAAACAATGCGGAATAGTTTCGCAACTCACGCCACCCGGAACACCACAGCGTAATGGTGTGTCCGAACGTCGTAATCATACTTTATTAGATATGGTGCGATCTATGATGTCTCTTACTGATTTACCGCTATCGTTTTGGGGTTATGCTTTAGAGACGGTGCATTCACGTTAAATAGGACACCATCGAAATCCGTTGAGACGACGCCTTATGAACTGTGGTTTGGCAAGAAACCAAAGTTGTCGTTTCTGAAAGTTTGGGGCTGCGATGCTTATGTGAAAAAGCTTCAACCTGATAAGCTCGAACCCAAATCGGAGAAATGTGTCTTCATAGGATACCAAAGGAGACTATTGGGTACACCTTCTATCACAGATCCGAAGGCAAGACATTTGTTGCTAAGAATGGATCCTTTCTAGAGAGGGAGTTTCTCTCGAAAGAAGTGAGTGGGAGGGAAAGTAGAACTTGATGAGTACCTTCGGGATTAGTATTAGACCTAAATAATTTTATTTGGTGCCAGCGTTGAGCATGAACATTATATCTGGATCTTGTTTGATGCGAGACGGTTATTCATTTAAATCAGAGAATAATGGTTGTTCTATTTATATGAGTAATATCTTTTATGGTCATGCACCCTTGAAGAGTGGTCTATTTTTGATGAATCTCGATAGTAGTGATACACATATTCATAATGTCGAAATCAAAAGATGCAGAGTTGATAATGATAGTGCAACTTATTTGTGGCACTGCCGTTTAGGTCATATAGGTGTAACGCGCATGAAGAAACTCCATATGATGGACTTTTGGAACCACTTGATTATGAATCACTTGGTACTTGCGAACCGTGCCTAATGGGTAAGATGACTAAAACGCGTTCTCCGGTACTATGGAGAGAGCAACAGATTTGTTGAAAATCATACATACAGATGTATGTGGTCCAATGAATGTTGAGGCTCGTGGCGGATATCGTTATTTTCTCACCTTCACAGATGATTTAAGCAGATATGGGTATATCTACTTAATGAAACATAAGTCTGAAACATTTGAAAAGTTCAAAGAATTTTAGTGTGAAGTTGAAAATCATCGTAACAAGAAAATAAAGTTTCTACAATCTGATCGCGAAGGAGAATATTTGAGTTACGAGTTTGGTCTACATTTGAAACAATGCGGAATAGTTTTGCAACTCACGCCACCCGAAACACCACAGCGTAATGGTGTGTCCGAACGTCGTAATCATACTTTATTAGATATGGTGCGATCTATGATGTCTCTTACTGATTTACCGCTATCGTTTTGGGGTTATGCTTTAGAGACGGTGCATTCACATTAAATGGACACCATCGAAATCATTGAGACGACACCTTATGAACTGTGGTTTGGCAAGAAACCAAAGTTGTCGTTTCTGAAAGTTTGGGGCTGCGACTCTTATGTGAAAAAGCTTCAACCTGATAAGCTCGAACCCAAATCGGAGTTCATAGGATACCTAAAGGATACTATTGGGTACACCTTCTATCACAGATCCGAAGGCAAGACTTTTGTTGCTAAATTCGGAGTTTTTCTAGAGAAGGAGTTTCTCTCGAAAGAAGTGAGTGGGAGAAAAGTAGAACTTGATGAGGTAACTTGTAACGCCCTGAGACCGATGTGCTAGGTGTCCTCCAGTTATTCGTTGTTGTTGCCTTGTCATTTGCTTGCGTGTCATGCATTGCATATCATGTCATCATGTGCATTTCATTTGCATACGTGTTCGTCTCATGCATCCGAGCATTTTCCCCGTTGTCCGTTTTGCATTCCGGCGCTCCGTTCTACTCCGGTGGTCCTTTCTACCTTTCATTCGTGTGTGGGGGTTAAACATTTCCGGATTGGACCGAGACCTGCCAAGCGACCTTGGTTTACTACCGGTAGACCGCCTGTCAAGTTTCGTACCATTTGGACTTCGTTTGATACTCCAACGGTTAACCGAGGGACCGAAAAGGCCTCGTGTGTGTTGCAGCCCAACACCCTTCCAATTTGGCCCAAAACCCACGTAAACCCTCTCCATCATCTAGAGCGTTTGATCACGATCGCGTGGCCAAAAACCGCACTTCATTTGGACTCTCCTAGCTCCCTCTACCTATAAATATGTGCTCCCCTCCCGAATTTCGCGGTTGAAACCCTAAAATTCCCCGCACGCCGCCGGACATGTCGCGCCCGCCGGACGAAATACCGCCGCCGCTCCCTTCCAGTGGCAACGTGCCACGTGTCCCGCGCCCGCCGGCCCGCGAGGCCTGGATCGGGCCCGTGGAGCCCACCCGTCACCGCCGCCATCCGCGGAGGGCGCTCGCCGCCCGCGCCAGCCGGATCCAGCGCCGCGCCGCCCGCCTCTTCCTCCGCCGGAGCTGCGCCGCCGCGCGCGAGCTTGCCGGCCGCGACCACCGCACCCCGCCGCCTCGGGCGCCCCGCGCCGCCGCCGTTTTCCCGTCGCGCCCTATCGCCCCGGAGAAGCTCCCCGCCGTCCCGGAGCTCCGGCAGATCCACCATCTCCAGCCGCCGTCGTCTTCAACTCCGGCGAAGATCTGGCCGCCTCGATTTCCGCATCGGGCAAACCCTAGATCTGGAGGTAGCAATTTCGGCTAAGTCCCCAATTTTCCAGATCCATGTGCCCATATTCATCGCATCATAATTCAACATCCGTAACTCCGATTTGAGCATATAGCATATCAAAATGTTCGTCTCAGAGAGTACATCATTTCATCTCATTGCATCATTTTCATTTGAGTTCATCTTGATGCCCGAAATGCTGTTGGAAGAGTGCTACTTGAGATAATTTTCGGATCTGCTGCTCCATTTAGATATTTGTCATTTTTGCCATGATTATTATGTGCATGATATGCCCATGAGCTCTACATATGTTTTGTTAAGGGTTTTGCCATCTTTCCAGAGGTGCAACCCATGTATTTTTGTGATGTGTGTGGTGCCTAGCACAAGCTTGCAAAGTGAGGCACTTGGTAATGCTGATTTCAGGGACTTAGTATTTCCACTAAGTCCTTGATCTGTTTATCTCATATGGCCATATGTTCATGTTGTTTCCTAGTGATCCGTGCCTCTTTTGAGGATGATCGGTAAGGATGTTTTGTTAATCTTGTAGTGCTCTATCCATACATGTCTTTGTTTGCAATTATGGAGCACCCTAGCTTGAGTCAATCGAGCTCTACTTTTGCTATTTTGTGAATCTGGGTAGATTGTCTACTTGTTAGCGATTTTGCCGATGATGTTTTAGTTGATCCGTACATGCCATGTTATTGTTCTTGCCATGTCTAGCTTGTATAATGTGTATTATTGATGGGTGTATACTTATATTGTCATGCCTTGCTCTGTAGTGAGTGCATCGAGCTCGTAAACATGCCTACTTGATATCTGTTTCAGCATGCTCCAGTTTTCACTAAGTCTGTGATCTGATTATGTTTTTGCCATGTTCACATGCTTGCAATTGTATTTTATGATCCCTTTTAGCTTAAGGTCACTAAGGGACTTTTGTTAAGCTCTTTGAGAAGCTCTATGCCATGCTTTACTTTGCCATGTTCAGGCCCTGTAGCATATAGTTTTCATGCTCCGAAGTGTGCTACCTGATCTGAAATTCCAGACAAGTGTTAATTTCACCAAGTCTGAAATCTGTTTACCATATGCATTTTTGCCATGCTTGTTTGGACCTGTTAATGGATGAATTGGCCGTAGCTCAGTGCTAGACTTTTGTTAAGCATCATGAATGGATCCCTGCCATGTATTTTATTGCCATTTTTGAGTGCTGTAGCATGTTCATCTTGTTGCATTTAGATGGCTACTTGCTGTATATCGCAGACCGGTGCCATATTTGAATTGCTTGCCATTTCCAATCCGTAACTCCGTTTTTGGTGTTCTTTATATCGTTTTCAAGCGATTTCATCTCATCTTTCCAGTGGCACACTTGGATTTCCAAGTTGAGGCCAGGTTCAATCATTCCTTTGCATATCATGCATATGCATCGCATACCGCATCCCGCATATCATACCATGTTTATGTGGTGGTTGTTTACTATGTTGTTTGCTTCTTTCCGGTGTTGCTTCTTCGGGTTAGTTCCGGTAACGTCGCGTTTGTGAAGATTCGTTCGTCTACGTCCGTTTGTCTTCTTCATGGACTCGTTCTTCTTCCTTGCGGGATCTCAGGCAAGATGATCATACCCTCGAAATCACTTCTATCTTTGCTTGCTTAGTTGCTCGCTCTTTTGCTATGCCTATGCTGCGATACCTACCACTTGCTTTTCATGCCTCCCATATTGTTGAACCAAGCCTCTAACCCACCTTGTCCTAGCAAACCGTTGTTTGGCTATGTTACCGCTTTGCTCAGCCCCTCTTATAGCGTTGTTAGTTGCAGGTGAAGATTGAAGTTTGTTCCTTGTTGGAACATGGAGATGTTGTTCCTTGTTGGAACATGTTTACTTGTTGGGATATCACAATATATCTTATCTAATTAATGCATCTATATACTTGGTAAAGGGTGGAAAGCTCGGCCTTATGCCTGGTGTTTTGTTCCACTCTTGCCGCCCTAGTTTCCGTCATATCGGTGTTATGTTCCCGGATTTTGCGTTCCTCACGCGGTTGGGTTATAATGGGAACCCCTTGACAGTTCACTTTGAATAAAACTCCTCCAGCAAGGCCCAACCTTGGTTTTACCATTCGCCACCTAGCCTTTTTCCCTTGGGAGTCGCGCATCCCGAGGGTCATCTTTATTTTAACCCCCCGGGCCTGTGCTTGTCTAAGTGTTGGTCCAAACTAGAGCCACTTGCGGCGCCACCTCGGGGAAACTTGAGGGCTGGTTTTAGCTGTACGTAGTGTTCATCGGGTGTTGCCCTGAGAACGAGATATGTGCAGCTCCTATCAGGATGTCGGCGCATCGGGCGGTCTTGCTGGACTTCTTTTACCATTGTCGAGGATGTCTTGTTGTACTGGGATATCGAGTCTGATCGGAATGTCTCGGGAGGAGGTCTATTCCTTCGTTGACCGTGAGAGCTTGTGATGGGCTAAGTTGGGACACCCCTGCAGGGTTTTGAACTTTCGAAAGCCGTGCCCGCGGTTATGGGCAGATGGGAATTTGTTAATGTCCGGTTGTAGAAAACCTAAAGTTGACCTTAATTAGAATACATCAACCGCGTGTGTAACCCTGATGGTCTCTTTCCGGTGGAGTCCGGGAAGTGAACACGGTGTTGGAGTTATGCTTGACGTAGGTTGTTTTAGGATCACTTCTTGATCATAGTTTATCGACCGTGCTTTGCCTTCTCTTCTCGCTCTCATTTGCGTATGTTAGCCACCATATATGCTAGTCGCTTGCTGCAGCTCCACCTCATACCTTACCTTACCCTTAAGCTTAAATAGTCTTGATCGTGAGGGTGTGAGATTGCTGAGTCCCCGTGGCTCACAGATACTTCGAAAAACCAGCTTGCAGGTGCCGATGAGACCGTGCAGTTGACGCAACCAAGCTCAGGAGGAGCTCGATGAAGATCTTGTCCTTTGTGGTGTTTCGTTCTAGTTGATCAGTAGTGGAGCCCAGTTGGGGTCGATCGGGGACCTTTGTCGCATTTGGGGTTCTTATTTTATTTTGGTTCCATAGTCGGACCTTGTTTGTATCTGTTTGATGTAATGCTTTATTCTTGTAATTGTGTGAAGTGGCGATTGTAAGCCAACTATGTATCTTTTTCCCCTATTGTATTACATGGGTTGTGTGAAGATTACCTCACTTGCGACATTGCTTTCAATGCGGTTATGCCTCTAAGTCGTGCTTCGACACGTGGGAAATATAGCCGCATCGAGGGCGTTACAAGTTGGTATCAGAGCCTTCCCCGACCTTAGGAGCCCCATTGCTTGATCATTTTGAGCGGCCGAGTTGTGTCTAGAAAAATGTTTTGAGTCATTTAGGAATTATATATCGGAGAGTTACGAATTCTTTTTACTTCCCAGTCTCCTCATCGCTCTGGTAAGGCATCCTGACGTGGAGTTTTGACTCTTCTCTTCTCAAATTTCACTAAAAAAATTTAGGATCACGCGGGTATCTTGGAATCGTTCCGATGGTTTTGTGACGAGAACATTGTCTTGGTGCCTCCTGTCAGGGGTTTTGTGGAAGTGTCCCGGGGAGTTGAGCTCCGAGGTGTTGTCGTCATAATTTTATCGTTGCAGTTCTTGAATACCTGAGTTTAGTACGCCGACATCGAAAATCTCTTTTTTGCAGTTCGTTGGTGAGATAACCTCGACGCCACCCAGTACTGGGGCGGGAGTTCAGGAGCATTGCCATAACTTGTATAACGGATGCTTTTCGAAGGTTGAGGTAGATGATTTCCGAAGGTTTCATGGTTATGTGTTGAAGGATGGATACAGCTGGATGTAGGATTTGCTAGATTTGGGTGAGATATTATGCTTCCCCTGTATCCCCAACACCTGATTGCATAACCAGAAAATTTCGGGAGTTTCATAAGTGGGAATTCAAGTAGCTCTTTGGGTATCTTTCCGACGGATGTATGATATGAAATTGGGGTTCGACGTCTAGTGGTCCGCCTATTCACGGTCGGTTTTACAGTGGTCTCGTTGTGTCTTAAAGAGTCCTTGGCTATGCCGACTCGGGGACGCTTCGTATGTCATGTGCACTGCCTTGTACATGATGGTGCTGTACGATTGAGCCCGTGTAGGCCCCACCACAAAAACTTCGGATGAAATCTCTATCATATGTTTGTTCCGGCTTATTCCGCAAGCCAATCCTTTGTTTTGTTTTGAGTTGTGGTATTCGAGTTGCTTCAATGTCAAGTGTTGATTCCATACCTTTCCTAAATGGTGTTCTCATACTCCGATGTGGATACCAAGCCTTCTTGATCATCAAGATTGTCATGTCAATCCTTTTCAACCGGTGTGTTTATCTTCAAGTGGATCCGATCATTTCAACATCCGCAAGATCAACTCAAGTCTTCTCAACGGCGTTCGTTTCATCCGTCCCAAGTTGTCTTTGTTTACCCGCCCTCCCACCCTTTTGCTTCAAGGAGTCAAAATTCTAAATCAACTATCCATTTTATTATGCAAGTCTCTCCATTCTTCTCCCTTCATGTTCTTATCCGGTGATTCTCATGAAGATACTAACGAAGTTTCTAGTTCATCATTCTCCATTCTTTCCTTTTCCGGTGGATCCAATTCAAGCTTTCGGTGTCGATCATATTCTTTTCTGTATTTAAAATGCTTTTCTCGTGCCGGTGCACCTCATAACCATTCATTTCTCGCTATTCATTTGTTCTGGAGTGCTCAAGATATCTCAGAAGGATCGTCTTGTCATTCAAGATCCGTTAATCCTATTTTGAGGATGTTTATCTCATCCAAGCTATTTAACTCAACCGGTGCAATCTCTCTTTTTAAATCGTTCAACGGTGTTTCTTTTGAGTGGGCCCTAACCCACAGGTCTTTTCCCAGGATCTTACCAGACTCTTCTAATTTCTACCGGAGTTATTCTCAAATCCATTTTGAGGTTTGACGTAAGAATGAAGTTTTCATCAGTCAAATGTTTTCTCCAAGATCTGTCAAATTCTTTTCATCATTGGTTCAACTTGCCTATTCTTCTTTATTCCGGAGTTTCTCAACAATTCATGATAGTGTTTCTTGTCGTAATTCTCAGATTTTGAAGACCGAAGAAGAGTTTTTCCTCCATATCTTGCTCCATTCTCTTCAAGATTCGTGGCTCTAGTTTGTTGCCATCCTCTCATAATTATTTTCGATTGTGAAAATTCTTTTCACCCATCAGGAGATATTCAAGAGTCTTCTCAGTTTGATTATCCGGAGTCCATCAATTAAGGTGTATTCATTCTCAGCTTTCAGCTATCATTCTCCAATTTTATCGGTGCTTCGCTCAAGTGATCTTTAATCGGCTCGTGATCTCTTCGTTCTCTTTTATGTAAATTCCCCTCGAGTATCTTCATTTGCTCTCTAATTCTTCCCGGTGTTTCTTCATGTTTTAATCGTTTTTTTCAATTCTGACGGTGGTTCGTTCAAGAGTTTTCTTCCTTTGTGTATCATATCTATGCATTCGTGCTTTTCAAATTCTACCGGTGGATCGTTGAAGACTTTCTCAAGTTTGCGCTATATCTATCTTAATCTTTCTTCGAGGATAAGTAGTATGCCAAACCCATTGCTTGTCAGCAATTAAATTGTTGAAGGATATGCATAACATAATTCTTATTCTTGTTTCATCCTAATGATTAATTCTTATTCCGGAGGCCCTTCAAACTCTCGGTTTCATTTGTTTCATCTTCTCTTTTTCCCAGAGTTCCAACCTCTTTCAATTATATTATCATGGAGTTCTCCATCTAAATCATTGCAAGGCTTCACCTTGTGTTTTCAACTACCCTTTCTTTCCGTTTGATCATTCTTTTGTTTAACGGAGTTTCTTCATGGAGGTTCTACATGATGGTTCATCAAGGTTTTATATTCCTTCTCGAAGTGTTCATCGAGATTCTTTTCTAAGGAGCTCAAGCATTCTCATCTTGCAATCCGGAGTTCAATCTTTCTCTCGTATCATTGGAGATGGTATTATATCATTCTTAATAATTTGAGTTCATGTTTCATAACTCACATGTTGTTAGGAATGAGATATTTTAAATCCATCAACCTATTCGTTGGAATTATCTTGGGTTATATTTCACCTAAAGCTTTCCCTAAGGATTGTTGCTATCTATGGTGCTTATAAATGATCCAATGTCTTCTTTTATCCTTTCCGGTGCGATATACTTTCTCGTCCCCTCGTTCTTATCAACCCAATTCTTTTTCCCGTTAGTGGCAGAATTTCACCTCAGTTTTGAGATGTTTTCCATAAGACCATATCAAGTTTATTCTTTTCGTTGTGGATTGTTCCAACAACTCCATGTGACCCTTCTCTTTAAGATGCTTTTCAAGCTCATTGGAGGTAGAATATGTTGTTTTCTTCTCCGTTCTTTTGTTCCGTCGATACAACTTCTATTCTTTCGTTCCGGAGGCATTGTGTTGTTGTTCTCTTCAACCCATCTTCTTGTTTTGTCAAGATCATGTTCTTTTCATGATTGTCCATTTAACCGGAGTGTCATGCCCTCTTTTCAAGTTATATCACCTTATCAAGTTCTTATTCAATTCCTCTCTTTTCAACCGGAGTGCTGCCCGAATTTGGTCTTCCTTGATCCCCTTCTTTAACCGGAGTGTTTTCTATATATATCTTCCCTTCAACCTCAAGGTTTTCGCAATATTCTTTGTCCCTCTTTGCTAACGGAGTGTTTTCAACTTCGTTCATCTCCGTTGTATTTTTTTTCTCGAAATGGCTTAACCTTATTCAAGGTTCATGGTTTCACTCGTTTGTCAAAGAAGCAACGTAGTTTACCTCTTCTCTTTCTCCTCAGTTTTTCCCTCCGGTGCCATTCTATATCTCGGGACAAGATCCTCTCGTAGTGGTGGAGTGTTGTAACGCCCCGAGACCGATGTGCCAGGTGTCCTCCAGTTATTCATTGTTGTTGCCTTGTCATTGCTTGTGTGTCATGCATTGCATATCATGTCATCATGTGCATTTCATTTGCATATGTGTTCGTCTCATGCATCCGAGCATTTTCCCCGTTGTCCGTTTTGCATTCCGGCGCTCCGTTCTCCTCCGGTGGTCCTTTCTACCTTACTTTCATGTGTGGGGGTTAAACATTTCCGGATTGGACCGAGACTTGCCAAGCGACCTTGGTTTACTACCGGTAGACCGCCTGTCAAGTTTCGTACCATTTGGACTTCGTTTGATACTCCAACGGTTAACCGAGGGACCGAAAAGGCCTTGTGTGTGTTGCAGCCCAACACCCTTCCAATTTGGCCCGAAACCCACCTAAACCCTCTCCATCATCTAGAGCGTTCGATCGCGATCGCGTGGCCGAAAACCGCACCTCATTTGGACTCTCCTAGCTCCCTGTACCTATAAATATGTGCTCCCCTCCCGAATTTCGCGGTTGAAACCCTAAAATTCCTCCCGCACGCCGCCGGACATGTCCGCGCCCGCCGGACGAAATCCCGCCGCCGCTCC
Organism: Triticum urartu; assembly: GCF_003073215.2. NCBI lineage: Eukaryota > Viridiplantae > Streptophyta > Magnoliopsida > Poales > Poaceae > Triticum > Triticum urartu. The sequence continues at coordinate 281,006,009 of NC_053028.1, forward strand.
CTTCCAGTGGCAACATGACACGTGTCCCGCGCCCGCTGTCCCCGCCGTCGGCCCGCGTGGCCTGGATCGGGCCCGCGGAGCCCACCCGTCACCGCCGCCATCCGCGGAGGGCGCTCGCCGCCCGCGCCAGCCGGATCCAGCGCCGCGCCGCCCGCCTCTTCCTCCGCCGGAGCTGCGCCACCGCGGGTGAGCTCGTCGGCCGCGACCACCGCACCCCGCCGCCTCGGGCGCCCCGCGCCGCCGACGTTTTCCCGTCGCGCCCTGCCGCCCCGGAGAAGCTCCCCGCCGTCCCGGAGCTCCGGCAGCTCCACCATCTCCAGCCGCCGTCGTCTTCAACTCCGGCGAAGATCTGGCCGCCTCGATTTCCGCGTCGGGCAAACCCTAGATCTGGAGGTAGCAATTTCGGCTAAGTCCCCAATTTTCCAGATCCATGTGCCCATATTCATCGCATCATAATTCAACATCCGTAACTCCGATTTGAGCATATAGCATATCAAAATGTTCGTCTCAGAGAGTACATCATTTCATCTCATTGCATCATTTTCATTTGAGTTCATCTTGATGCCCGAAATGCTGTTGGAAGAGTGCTACTTGAGATAATTTTCGGATCTGCTGCTCCATTTAGATATTTGTCATTTTTGCCATGATTATTATGTGCATGATATGCCCATGAGCTCTACATATGTTTTGTTAAGGGTTTTGCCATCTTTCCAGAGGTGCAACCCATGTATTTTTGTGATGTGTGTGGTGCCTAGCACAAGCTTGCAAAGTGAGGCACTTGGTAATGCTGATTTCAGGGACTTAGTATTTCCACTAAGTCCTTGATCTGTTTATCTCATATGGCCATATGTTCATGTTGTTTCCTAGTGATCCGTGCCTCTTTTGAGGATGATCGGTAAGGATGTTTTGTTAATCTTGTAGTGCTCTATCCATACATGCCTTTGTTTGCAATTATGGAGCACCCTAGATTGAGTCAATCGAGCTCTACTTTTGCTATTTCGTGAATCTGGGTAGATTGTCTACTTGTTAGCGATTTTGCCGATGATGTTTTAGTTGATCCGTACATGCCATGTTATTGTTCTTGCCATGTCTAGCTTGTATAATGTGTATTATTGATGGGTGTATACTTATATTGTCATGCCTTGCTCTGTAGTGAGTGCATCGAGCTCGTAAACATGCCTACTTGATATCTGTTTCAGCATGCTCCAGTTTTCACTAAGTCTGTGATCTGATTATGTTTTTGCCATGTTCACATGCTTGCAATTGTATTTTATGATCCCTTTTAGCTTAAGGTCACTAAGGGACTTTTGTTAAGCTCTTTGAGAAGCTCTATGCCATGCTTTACTTTGCCATGTTCAGGCCCTGTAGCATATAGTTTTCATGCTCCGAAGTGTGCTACCTGATCTGAAATTCCAGACAAGTGTTAATTTCACCAAGTCTGAAATCTGTTTACCATATGCATTTTTGCCATGCTTGTTTGGACCTGTTAATGGATGAATTGGCCGTAGCTCAGTGCTAGACTTTTGTTAAGCATCATGAATGGATCCCTGCCATGTATTTTATTGCCATTTTTGAGTGCTGTAGCATGTTCATCTTGTTGCATTTAGATGGCTACTTGCTGTATATCGCAGACCGGTGCCATATTTGAATTGCTTGCCATTTCCAATCCGTAACTCCGTTTTTGGTGTTCTTTATATCGTTTTCAAGCGATTTCATCTCATCTTTCCAGTGGCACACTTGGATTTCCAAGTTGAGGCCAGGTTCAATCATTCCTTTGCATATCATGCATATGCATCGCATACCGCATCCCGCATATCATACCATGTTCATGTGTTGGTTGTTTACTATGTTGTGTGCTTCTTTCCGGTGTTTGCTTCTTCGGGTTGGTTCCGGTAACGTCGCGTTTGTGAAGATTCGTTCGTCTACGTCCGTTTGTCTTCTTCATGGACTCGTTCTTCTTCCTTGCGGGATCTCAGGCAAGATGATCATACCCTCGAAATCACTTCTATCTTTGCTTGCTTAGTTGCTCGCTCTTTTGCTATGCCTATGCTTCGATACCTACCACTTGCTTATCATGCCTCCCATATTGTTGAACCAAGCCTCTAACCCACCTTGTCCTAGCAAACCGTTGTTTGGCTATGTTACCGCTTTGCTCAGCCCCTCTTATAGCGTTGTTAGTTGCAGGTGAAGATTGAAGTTTGTTCCTTGTTGGAACATGGAGATGTTGTTCCTTGTTGGAACATGTTTACTTGTTGGGATATCACAATATATCTTATCTAATTAATTCATCTATATACTTGGTAAAGGGTGGAAAGCTCGGCCTTATGCCTGGTGTTTTGTTCCACTCTTGCCGCCCTAGTTTCCGTCATATCGGTGTTATGTTCCCGGATTTTGCGTTCCTCACGCGGTTGGGTTATAATGGGAACCCCTTGACAGTTCACTTTGAATAAAACTCCTCCAGCAAGGCCCAACCTTGGTTTTACCATTCGCCACCTAGCCTTTTTCCCTTGGGAGTCGCGCATCCCGAGGGTCATCTTTATTTTAACCCTCCCCCCCGGGGCCAGTGCTTGTCTAAGTGTTGGTCCAAACTAGGGCCACTTGCGGTGCCACCTCGGGGAAACTTGAGGGCTGGTTTTAGCTGTACGTAGTGTTCATCCGGTGTTGCCCTAAGAATGAGATATGTGCAGCTCCTATCAGGATGTCGGCGCATCGGGCGGTCTTGCTGGACTTGTTTTACCATTGTCGAGGATGTCTTGTTGTACCGGGATACCGAGTCTGATCGGAATGTCTCGGGAGGAGGTCTATTCCTTCGTTGACCGTGAGAGCTTGTGATGGGCTAAGTTGGGACACCCCTGCAGGGTTTTGAACTTTCGGAAGCCGTGCCCGCAGTTATGGGCAGATGGGAATTTGTTAATGTCCGGTTGTAGAAAACCTGAAGTTGACCTTAATTAAAATACATCAACCGCATGTGTAACCTTGATGGTCTCTTTCCGGTGGAGTCCGGGAAGTGAACACGGTGTTGGAGTTATGCTTGACGTAGGTTGTTTTAGGATCACTTCTTGATCATAGTTTATCGACCGTGCTTTGCCTTCTCTTCTCGCTCTCATTTGCGTATGTTAGCCACCATATATGCTAGTCGCTTGCTGCAGCTCCACCTCATACCTTACCTTACCCTTAAGCTTAAATAGTCTTGATCGTGAGGGTGTGAGATTGCTGAGTCCCCGTGGCTCATAGATACTTCCAAAAACCAGCTTGCAGGTGCCGATGAGACCGTGCAGTTGACGCAACCAAGCTCAAGAGGAGCTCGATGAAGATCTTGTCCTTTGTGGTGTTTCGTTCTAGTTGATCAGTAGTGGAGCCCAGTTGGGGTCGATCGGGGACCTTTGTCGCATTTGGGATTCTTCTTTTATTTTGGTTCCGTAGTCGGACCTTGTTTGTATCTGTTTGATGTAATGCTTTATTCTTGTAATTGTGTGAAGTGGCGATTGTAAGCCAACTATGTATCTTTTTCCCCTATTGTATTACATGGGTTGTGTGAAGATTACCTCACTTGCGACATTGCTTTCAATGCGGTTATGCCTCTAAGTCGTGCTTCGACACATGGGAGATATAGCCGCATCGATGGCGTTACATAACTGTACCTGCTCCCTTATTGGAAAGTAATAAATCACAGAAACCGGTTTATGTGACACCTACACCAATTAGTGAGGAAGCTAATGATAATGATCATGAAACTTCAGATCAAGTTACTACCGAACCACGTAGATCAACCAGAGTAAGATCTGCACCAGAGTGGTATGGTTATCTTGTTCTGGAAGTCATGCTACTAGATCATGATGAACCTACGAACTATGAAGAAGCGATGGTGAGCCCAGATTCCGCAAAATGGCTAGAAGCCATGAAATCTGAGATGGGATCCATGTATGAGAACAAAGTGTGGACTTTGGTTGACTTGCCCGTTGATCGGCAAGCAATTGAGAATAAATGGATCTTCAAGAAGAAGGCTGACGCTGATGGTAATGTTACTGTCTACAAAGCTCGACTTGTTGAGAAAGGTTTTCCACAAGTTCAAGGGATTGACTATGATGAGACCTTCTCACCCGTAGCGATGCTTAAGTCTGTCCGAATCATGTTAGCAATTGCCGCATTTTATGATTATGAAATTTGGCAAATGGATGTCAAAACTGCATTCCTGAATGGATTTCTGGAAGAAGAGTTGTATATGATGCAACCAGAAGGTTTTGTCGATCCAAAGGGAGCTAACAAAGTGTGCAGGCTCCAGCGATCCATTTATGGACTGGTGCAAGCCTCTCGGAGTTGGAATAAACGCTTTGATAGTGTGATCAAAGCATTTGGTTTTATACAGACTTTTGGAGAAGCCTGTATTTACAAGAAAGTGAGTGGGAGCTCTGTAGCATTTCTGATATTATATGAGGATGACATATTATTGATTGGAAATAATATAGAATTTCTGGATAGCATAAAGGGATACTTGAATAAGAGTTTTTCAATGAAAGACCTCGGTGAAGCTGCTTACATATTGGGCATTAAGATCTATAGAGATAGATCAAGACGCTTAATTGGACTTTCACAAAGCACATACCTTGACAAAGTTTTGAAGAAGTTCAAAATGGATCAAGCAAAGAAAGGGTTCTTGCCTGTGTTACAAGGTGTGAAGTTGAGTAAGACTCAATGTCCGACCATTGCAGAAGATAGAGAGAAAATGAAAGATGTTCCCTATGCTTCAGCCATAGGCTCTATCATGTATGCAATGCTGTGTACCAGACCTGATGTGTGCCTTGCTATAAGTCTAGCATGGAGGTACCAAAGTAATCCAGGAGTGGATCACTGGACAGCGGTCAAGAACATCCTGAAGTACCTGAAAAGAACTAAGGATATGTTTCTCGTATATGGAGGTGACAAAGAGCTCATCGTAAATGGTTACATTGATGCAAGCTTTGAAACTGATCCGGACGATTCTAAATCGCAAACTGGATACGCGTTTACATTAAACAGTGGAGCTGTTAGTTGGTGCAGTTCTAAACAAAGCGTCGTGGCGGGATCTACATGTGAAGCGGAGTACATAGCTGCTTCAGAAGCAGCAAATGAAGGAGTCTGGATGAAGGAGTTCATATCCGATCTAGGTGTCATACCTAGTGCATCGGGTCTAATGAAAATCTTTTGTGACAATACTGGTGCAATTGCCTTCGCAAAGGAATCCAGATTTCACAAGAGAACCAAGCACATCAAGAGACGCTTCAATTCCATTTGGGATTTAGTCCAAATGGGAGACATAGAAATTTGCAAGATACATACAGATCTGAAAGTTGCAGACCCGCTGACTAAGCCTCTTCCACGAGCAAAACATGATCAGCACCAAGGCTCCATGGGTGTTAGAATCATTACTGTGTAATCTTGATTATTGACTCTAGTGCAAGTGGGAGACTGAAGGAAATATGCCCTAGAGGCAATAATAAAGTTATTATTTATTTCCTGTATCATGATAAATGTTTATTATTCATGCTAGAATTGTATTAACCGGAAACATAATACATGTGTGAATACATAGACAAACAGAGTGTCACTAGTATTCCTCTACTTGACTAGCTCGTTGATCAAAGATGGTTATGTTTCCTAACCATAGACATGAGTTGTTATTTGGTTAACAGGATCACATCATTAGGAGAATGATCTGATTGACTTGACCCATTCCGTTAGCTTAGCACTTGATTGTTTAGTTTGTTGCTATTGCTTTCTTCATAACTTATATATGTTCCTATGACTATGAGATTATGCAACTCCCGTTTACCGGAGGAACACTTTGTGTGCTACCAAACGTCACAACGTAACTGGGTGATTATAAAGGTGCTCTACAGGTGTCTCCGAAGGTATTTGTTGGGTTGGCGTATTTCGAGATTAGGATTTGTCACTCCGATTGTCGGAGAGGTATCTCTGGGCCCTCTCGGTAATGCACATCACTCAAGCCTTGCAAGCATTGCAACTAATAAGTTAGTTGCGGGATGATGTATTACGGAACGAGTAAAGAGACTTGCCGGTAACGAGATTGAACTAGGTATTGAGATACCGACGATCGAATCTCGGGCAAGTAACATACCGATGACAAAGGGAACAACGTATATTGTTATGCGGTCTGACCGATAAAGATCTTCGTAGAATATGTAGGAGCCAATATGAGCATCCAGGTTCCTCTATTGGTTATTGACCGGAGACGTGTCTCGGTCATGTCTACATAGTTCTCGAACCCGTAGGGTCCGCACGCTTAAAGTTTGGTGACGATCGTAATTAGGGTTTTTGTGTTTTGATGTACCGAAGGTTGTTCGGTGTCCCGGATGTGATCATGGACATGACGAGGAGTCTTGAAATGGTCGAGACATAAAGATTGATATATTGGAAGCCTATATTTGGATATCGGAAACGTTCCGGGTGAAATCGGGATTTTACCGGAGTACCGATGGGTTACCGGAACCCCCCCGGGGGTTATTGGGCCTACATGGGCCCTAAGGGAGAAGAGGAGGGCCGGCCAAGGCAGGCCGCGCGCCCCCTCCCCCCTAGTCCTAATAGGACAAGGAAGGGGGGGCGCCCCCCTTTCCTCTTTCTCCCTTCCCCCTTCCTTTTCCAACAAGGCAAGAGGGGGGAGTCCTACTCCCGGTGTGAGTAGGACTCCTCCAGGCGCACCCCTTGGGCCGGCCGCACCTCCCCCTCTCCCTCCTTTATATACGGGGGCAAGGGGGCACCCCATGAAACACAAGTTGATCTTCGCGATCGTTCCTTAGCCGTGTGCGGTGCCCCCTTCCACCATATTCCACCTCGGTCATATCGTAGCGGTGCTTAGGCGAAGCCCTGCGTCGGTAGAACATCATCACCGTCATCACGCCGTCGTGCTGACGAAACTCTCCCTCAACACTTTGCTGGATCGGAGCTCGAGGGACGTCACCAAGTTGAACGTGTGCATAACTCAGAGGTGCCATACGTTCGGTACTTGGATCGGTCAGACCGGGAAGACGTACGACTACTTCCTCTACGTTGTGTCAACGCTTCCGTTGACGGTCTATGAGGGTACGTAGACAACACTCTCCTCTCTCGTTGCTATACATCACTATGATCTTGCGTGTGCATAGGAAATTTTTGAAATTACTACGTTCCCCAACAATATGAGCAACATAACCCTGCCAAGTTAGAGCATACACCTCGGGGGGGGGGGGGCAGGACTTGCCATCTGTCTCTGAATCATCCTCTGAGGAGCTATCTGTAACCAGCAAGATATGTGCTTCGTCAGATAGCATTATCTGCTCTAAAGGCCTTGTTTTCACTCTAGATTTTCCATCACCGTGTCAAATGGTTGACGCACAGGAAGAGTAGTTGAATGTACTACCATTGTTGACAAATGTAATACATAATGAGAAAAAAGGATGGTGTGATATAATTCACATATAATATGACTGGATCAGCAGGATGGCATTGCAAAATTCACATATATGATGCCTGGCTAAACAACATGGCATTGCATAATTCACATATACGATATAGAAACTAAACAGATGATATTCACACAAAGCATGTCTAAACTAAGCAGATGAAATATTTAATGTATAAAGTAAACAATGCAAGGCACCATATGCATGATATGACCAACATCAGCATGCCAAGTTAGAGCAAAGACCTCAGGGGGTAAATAGGAGTGGTCTGCTCCTTCTGAATCACCCCCAGACCAGTTATCTTCCTCTTGATTACAATCTGAAATGGGGTGAGGGGGCTGCCTTTGCGCCCACCATGGAACGACGTCTGCATGAAATTTTATTGCCATGCAAGGCTTCTCTCTTTTTCTCTACATCTTCAGTACCATTGTGTATAATAACTGACATGCATAGGAATAAAACATAGTGAAATTATGTAAGGAGTGCATGCAGAAATCCAGAGTGATGGTAACAACATGTGGATAGACCCAAAACCAATGATAGTAGGTAGATAATAGCTTTTGTTAAAAATATATATAATGGCCTCTTTACTATTTGTTTCCCACCCAACATGGAACTCATAGTAGACACCAGAGATTAACCAGATAGTAGACAGATACTATTGCTTGTGGCCACGATATGTACCCCAATACCATTTAAAAACTCAAGTTTGAGCATTAGTTTGGAGCTGACTCAGAGTCTAATCGGTGAACAAGACGAGAAAGTAGCATGTCATATTAAGCGATGCATAACATAAGCAAACACGAAAGGGTGCGGCCTGTCTTCCGAACCCGTGTAGTCCGCAAGGTCATCTCCTCAGTTGATGATGGTAATGCAGTTTTCATGGCTGTCAGCGGTGGGGAAGAAGATTTGAGGCGACAAAATACAGTCTGCAGGGCGGATCCCTATTGTGGTCGACCCTTTCGTTGTTGGAGCAGCTGAGCTGGGGTGGACGACGCCGCGGCAAGAGCGGGACAAACCACACAAGGTTTTCTTTGACAACTATCTATAACATAAGTAATTCTGTAAGGGCTCGTTTGAATTGGAGGATTCTAACAATGCAGGGATAGGAAATACACAGGAATATGATAGTGATGCATGTGCAAAACAGAGAATTTAAAATCACTGGATTTCTGTCAATATGGGTGTTTGGTTCACAGGAATTGGAAGGTCATAGGAATGCAAAGAAGCATGGTCAAATTAAGTCAAACCACAAGAAAATGTACAGTTATAATGCTTTTATGCTACTATCACTTAGTCTTCTTCTTCATGAATAGGAATTTGAAAAGGAGGGCCAAGTGGATATTAAAATTCCTATGATTTTTCTTTGAAAGAGACATTAAAGGAACAAATCCTACAGTTTTCCTTTGCTCCATTCCTTTGAACCAAATGCATGAATAGTAGTACCATAGAAAACTTTCCAATTCCTATGTTTTTCCTTCACTTTTCCTTTCAACCACTGGCGATTCTAGTAGGTAGGCTTGAACAGGCAAAAGCATACACTCCAAAAAAGTTTTTGTGGTACTTTAACTACTTTGAACCTACGCCACTACCCTACAAGCTCAACTCCCAGGCCCATCTACACATGCACAGCTCAAACGCGCAGAAATAAATAATGATGGCTTTCAAGAGAGTCAATCATGGATAGCTAAGTTTCCTGGTACCTCACTGCTTGTTATATAGGAGAAAGTAATCGTATTTCACATTACTACGTGTGCTCAGTGGACAATATATATAACTTGTAGAGTAAAAAAGCGATGCAGCAAGTGTACAACCTCTTTGGCGAAGTCATGTCGATCTCAGCATCATTGGGTTGGTCGCTGAGGATGTTGTGGCTGATGTGGCTCTCAGAGGAGGGGAACAAGATCTTAGGCGTCTCGAGATGGAGCCAAGGGTACTGCTCCGCTGTGATGGAGGGTTTCATCGTTGGAGCAGCTCCGGTGAGGTGTACGACAGCGAGGCTGAAGCAGGACAAGAGAGACAACGTTAACCTGAAGTGGTATTTCAATAGCATCTCCAATAGATGATGCAAAATACATAACAAAAAAGTGCTAGATGTAAAATACATCAGCGGCTCATCTCCGAACTTAACTGTCGAAACTGAATTTAACTTTTGAAACAGAATTTTACTGTCGAAACTGAATTTTTCTATTGAAACTAAATGCACTAGTAGCAGAAAAGCGGTGCACTAATAGTTTTGGCCACTCGAGCACTAGTGGTAGAGTAGTAGTGATCTAAATTGGTAGCCGCTCCAGCAGGAAACATAGTATCAGAGAGCAGCCATGGCAGCTGGCCATGCAGCAGCAGCACCCGAAGCAACAGCGCATGCGAGAGCCGGTACAGCTGGTCGTGCAGCAGCATCTTAGGTAGTAGCACTAGGGGCTCGAGCGAGAGCCGAATCTGCTGCTCGTGCAACAGCAGGGTGAGCAAGAGTAGAGCAGTAGCGAGAGCAAGAGCAAGAGCAGCAGCAAGAGCAAGAGCAAGAGCAGACCAGGTAGGGGACCGAGAGCAAGAGCAGAGCAGCAGCGCGAGCGTGAGCCGAAGCAGTAGCAGTAGCAAAAGGGCCAATGAGAGCCGGAGCAACAATAGTAGCAACTCCTACTATTGTGGTCGTCCCCATAGAGGGAGCGATGCCGTGAGGGAACTGGCCGGCGTCGCCACCTTAGATGGAGCCACGCCATGGCGGCTTGAGACAAAGTACCGGCAGCACCATGTGTCAAATCAAGAAGAAAATGTAGCGATTAGTGTAGAACCTCTTTGGTGTCACCGATTAGGCCTCAACTTCATTCGAGTAATCGATGATGGTGCTGCTCTTCCAGTGATGCAGGTGAAGACGACATTGTGGGAATGGACACTGGTACAGCGAGGTGCTATACACACGGTTTTAACCCCTTTCCGCGACGGCATTTTGAACTGTCGCCAAGTGAGTGACTGCGGTAGGGGGTCCTTCCCACATGACCCAGAAACCATCGAGGATACGGAGCCATGATGTAGAGGCCTTACTAAATGTAATCATATGCGATGCAGCACACACTAAAGTCTTTCGCATGTGTGGGATCGGTGATTAAACGTTTCTAATGATGTAGTGAAACCAAACGGTGTGTCGTAATGAACCGTTTAGGAAACATTATATAAGGCACACGGGCCAACATATGAACTATGTACAATATGTCCCCATCGCACATGAGTTTTCTGCAGAACCCGTCTACCATGCAAGACTCCATCGCAGACGTTTCCGAACAATTACCGTGTGCGATAATGTTCTATCACAAACAGTTCAGGAGCCCCTTCGCACGCATACAAGTATTACGGGCCATTTGTGATTTGTTGTGTATCACCGACAGTTGCGGCAAGACTGGCGTGTGCTTTTTGTTTGGGATCCCACACGTTTCTTGAAAAAATTACGACTGGGATTGTATTTTACATTGGGCACGGTTTACTCCGAGCTCTCGTGTGCGATAACGTGATATCACAAACGGTTCCGGATCCCCTACGCACATGTAGTAGTGCTGCAAATCATTTGCGATCTGCTTTGTATCACCGGCGGTTTTGCTACGATTGACGTATGCTTTCCGATGTGGATCGCACACACTCATTTAGTTGAACCGTGTGCGGAGCAATTGCCAGGTTAAAACAAAAATATTCCCTTTGAATCGGCATGCAAAAAGCAAATTCGCCAGAATATTCAATTGAAAAAATAGTGTCCAGAGGAAGAACATTCATCAGATTTCGCAACATTGAACAAATGGTAGCTAAATTCAAATGATTTGTTGACATATATATGCATTATATAATTAATCATAGTGTACGCAATATGAAGACCTCATCAGGTGGAAAACAATGGATCTGTGCGTATATGCTTAGCAGCTAACTCTTAGTCAATGTTTCAGGAGAAGGCATGCTAAAATCTTCATTATCACCAGTGGGATTGATGTAGTGATTCAGGAAGAAGTCGCTGATAAATCTCCAAACCATCAACAATTCACCAACGGGGAGCGGTTCAGGGGTTCGCGGTTCTAAGATGAGCTGCAACATTTTTAAGTTCAGAATGTGCCATATGAGTGGAGTAGAAGATATTAAAGATAGACTTACTGGTACTAATTCACGAGCATCTTCACAACTATCAGCAGATTTGCCGATGAAGATCATGTGTCCGCAAACATAGTATCCACAAAGGTTGGTCCCTGCTTGTTCCTGAGGACACTGAAATTTTTTGTATGGAATTAGTCATGTATTTGTCCTGTTAGGAACAACCTAACCGGTGTTAGATGTATTTTTTTCTTTCGACAGAAATAGAAAGAAGTTCATTTAGAAGCTTGAGCATTTGACTAGCGTAAGAAAAGGTATTTGCAGACTATTGGATACATTTTCCAAAAAATAACAGATTTCGGTGTGTTACTGGAGAAACGATCTCATGCTGCAGAGGTAGTTCCCTCTTGAACAGGTTCCCTGGTTTAGTTTTCTAGAATGTGAGCACACTATACATGAAGATGAATTTTGACAACATCAATTATTGAACCAGATATGAATGCAAATTAATTTTAATATAATAGAATTCAATACCAATCCACGAATTGCTGAAGATGCGTCCGATCCTAAGCATTTGTTGACTCTCTGAGAGAATCCATGTAGTAAACTATGTTCTTGTTTGGAACAATGAATACCAATATCCAGTGATTGCCACATATTAAGAAAGCCATGAACTTATGAATTATGTCGAAATCTGAAAGACAATCTATCGGAGTAAAGGACCACGGGTAGCCTTGTCGGCTCCCTATGGTATTTAAAGACATCGGGGCTAGCAGCGCCCCTCACACCTCTTGGACGAACAATCGGCTTCTTGGGTCGGCTGGTCAATGAGGTCGGCTGCTAGAAGGCGGCAGAATACCAGAAGGCGGTTGCGAGGCGGCCGACCTCTAGCAGGAGGCCCCTCGTGTCCTCAAAATTTGCACCCACATAACTGTAACAAGATAGGGCGTGGCAACAGTGCAACCTGCCACCCCCAAATCCAGGACTGAGCACAGCTACAGTACGGGCGTACCCAGCGGAAGCCACTCATCCAGCGGGGTACTGTAGCCACGCTGCCCATGACATCACCTACCACCTAGGGAGCTATGCTCCCATGACAGCCTGTCGGTATGGTCCATAGGTGGCGGGCCCTACCTGTTGGCGAGCCCCAGAAGGCGGCAGATCCCCAGCAGGCGGAAACGAGGACGGGCTGCCTCCTAGGAGACGGCCCTCTCCCCCCTCAGAGTCCGTGTGCCATTAACCAGAAGAGACGGGGAATGGCTATAGTGAAAGCCCACCAGGCGGCGATACTGTAGCCACGCTTCCCCCAACAAAGCATCCATCATTAGTAGCAAGGCTACAATGCAAAACGACCCACCAGACCCGCAAGCGGCGGGCGCGGCCTGTCGGCTGAGTACACAACAGCCGGCGGGACCCACCAAGCGGCGGGCCCCAGCAGCCAGCGGAGAAGCCGGCGTCTAGAGACACTAATGATCGGGTCCTACACCCGGCCAAGTTACCATTGTACCCCTGGGGTAGGCCTATACAAACCCCCAGGGTTCCCCATGCAAAGGGTTCAGACCTAGGAGATCACACACACACACCCATACAAAGAGAGGAGTAGGGCTAGCCTTGTTCTTCTTCCTCCTCTAGCAAAATAGCTCAAGGAGCAACTTGTAGCTACTCTATTTGATCATAGTCATCACTAGTTAGCGTGCACGTGCAACGCACGTCTCAAGGAGCAATATTTGTCCTCTGTTTGTATAGAAAAACAAGGAACTACGAGTTGCAAAAATATTTGTCCTTATATTGGCAAAAATAAGCATACTTGCAGAGTAGCACAAAAGCAATAAATCCAAAAAATACCCGCACTTTCCGTTGCAGAGCAAGTCTTAAACTAAGATTATCAAATTTTCAAGCTTATTATTCTTCACCTCCTAAGGTACACCAGCTTTGTTTGCACTCCAAAGAAGTAATCCAGCATAAGAATACTCCCGATGCATGCTAATAAATCAAGTATAGCATTAGTAAGCATGAGTTGTAATATTGACATGCGAAATCAGAGATAACATTAGTTTGACTATATATGGTTGATAGGACTGGCTCTATACATAAATGAGTAAATGACGATCGGTCAACATGATTAGTAATATTGAGAAAATAAATCATAGATAACATTAAATTGGGCTATATATGATTGTTAGGAATGGATGTATACATAGATAACTAATCAGAAAAGGTGCCAGCCTCTCTCTCTCTCTCAACCTCAGTGCCATACTTAAATCTAGACCTCGGATAAGCGTGATATATTATAGTGATATTAATATTAATAAACTAAATGACATTAAAGCATTTCGTGCACACTTATCATAACTTATAAAGACAAAAGTTGTATTATTATGAGTAAATGCACGACATCTATTTGAATAACCTGATATAATGTTCTGCCTCTATGAAAACATAGACTATGTCGCGTGCGGACACAACACAACACCAACACGGAGGTTGCGGTCGCCCTTGGTGCCACCAATGCTGGTGAATTGAATGACGCCGGGCAAGTGCATTGCCTCCCGGCGGTCACCCACTGCCGTGGTGACCATCAGTGTTGCTCCCGCCTCCAGGCTCCCTGGGCAATACATCTGGGTCTATTGACACACCAAAAACAATAGAAAGTTCAATCAGTTACATTCACTAAGCACGAAGGAAAGAAAGGACACGAAGCGAATATGCATGATGCAGTAAAACTATCTAAATTATCCTAAGAGGAGAGAGAACTGGAAAATGCTCAATGCAAACTTGAACTCACTTAAATTTTGCTGGACTGAAAATGACACAGACTCCTATAAACATCTAACCGTAAAAAACTACATGCAAATTGTACTTCCTTCATCTAGGGAAAACATTTTAAACAATACATTCAGCTTTCAACGAAGAACTACATAATAGGTAAATATTTTCTGCCCCAGTACTGAAATATTGATAAAGAAACAATAGTAAAAATAGAGTAACACCAACCTTGAATTGAACTTGTGAGAATCATGAGCTTGCATCAACCATCCTCGTAGGGTATACTCACTGCACATCGTTGCTTATAAATTTGACAGTACCATATCCGAGCCCGAGTAATTCAAAGACAAGAGTAAAAAACATACCAGTAACAACAGCCAAACCACCAAACACTTTGTTGTGAAGCAAATTAACAACATCCTCCATCCCTGTTATATTTCCACTTGACATCTCTTCTTCTTGAAGGCGACAGGAGAGGAAAAGAAAATTCAGGCTGATCCATCTCTCCATCGCAAAACCCATATGAACACAATACCAAAGCAGCCGCCCCCTCAGTCGGGCCCGACCTCCAACCTCCGCCAACTTCGCCCCACACCCCAACGCAGTGATGCACCTCAACCCAACCCAATACTACCATCGCTGAATCTTAATGAAAAAATCAAGCTCGGTTCAAACTAGAGCACATGACAAAATTTGCATACAGTGGCATTGATAGAGACAAGAGGGAAAGCAAGAAGGATTGGTAAAGGGAGAGATGAAAAAACGATCTGAGATTTGCGTCATCGGCCGCGCTTGACGTAACTTACGCACGTGGCACTCCCCAGCCCTGCCTCTGCTCACGCCGCTTGTACCGGTTGCGGCACCATTCTCGTCGTGGACATGCATCAGTCGAGCCGCCGCCAGTCAATGTCCTCCACAATAGCACTGAATGCCGGATGCGCGAAAGAAGGGAAAGGAATGAGGGGCTGGGGCGGCGGCGGATCTGTTTTCACGTCTGCAACTACGGTCAAGATGGAGGAACTGGGCCATGCATGGGCGGCGGCGCGGGTGCCTCCCGAGGGAGGAGACGGGATTCAGAGCAGCGGTTTTGTCTCCCATGATTAGAGGAGATGATTGATGGGATATGTTTTTTCTTTGTTTTTGAGAATTTGTGGCGTGGCCCCTCCCGTGATTAGAGGAGATGATGAGAGAATAGAGATGGGATAGGAGTGATCTGGTGGAGAATGGTCAGCCAACACTAATTGCTACATGCAATCGTGGCCTCCGGTCAGATGTATTTAGGCCATTAGATCTCATTAGATGGGATAATCCTGTGGCACAAATTAGCCTAGGTACACATAATGGGGTGGCTTTAGAAAAGAAAATGTTGGATTGTTTAATAGTTGTATAGATGTATAGATGCGGAGACCCCGCAGAGCAGGACTAGGGATGTAATCTCCTTGAAGAGCCCCGAACCTGGGCAAGATTCGTAGGCGCATGCGGTCTCGCTCACTGCCGCTTCTAGTGCCCGGCGACGTACTCTTGTCCCTCTCCATGATTAGCCATCCCCTGGCATATGTCGCTACACATCCCTGACATTCGGCGCCCACCATGGGGCAAGGTGCACCATCATCCGGAAACACGTTCTGGACGGGAACCCTTTTCCTTCCCAGCGAACACAGCCAGCCCGGCGCGCTGGATGGCGTTTGTGTTGACATGCTGCGTGGCGCAGAAGCCGCTTGCGCCGGGAGCAGTCTTTCTGATCTCTTCAGCGGGATCCGCCTCCCCGATGAGCCTGCGCCTGACGTGGGAGCAGCCAGCTCTAAAA
The DNA here is from genome assembly GCF_003073215.2 of Triticum urartu. Classification (NCBI taxonomy): domain Eukaryota; kingdom Viridiplantae; phylum Streptophyta; class Magnoliopsida; order Poales; family Poaceae; genus Triticum; species Triticum urartu. The sequence continues at coordinate 281,022,086 of NC_053028.1, forward strand.
GCTGCCTCGTCGACCTCCTCGGCAAGCTCCACACCGCCAATGAGCCCGCCTTCAACATAGAGTCGGTTGGATCTACTAACCCGATGCTCGTCGACCTCGACGTGGCATCCCCCGACGACTTCCCCGCCAACGTGGTGGTCATCGATGACCCGCTCCCTCTTGCGACCAGTGACGCTAGCACTAGCACCGTCACAAAGGTGCTGGTCATTAGCCACGATGGGGCCTCTAATGGGGCTGCCCACGACCCGCTATAGGCGGCAGTGCGGGGTTTGTCCGTGCCCGTTGCGGAGAACGCGGACGGAGCGACGCTGGAAGCCTTCCGCGTCTCGCTCCTCGAAAGCGCCCAGAAGCTGGCAGCCATGAGACGCCTCAGCGAAGCTTACCAGCACGAGATCGACCGTGTTGTCTGCGGCACACCGGCTGCTGGCGGACCAAGCCTGATGGGCACCGTTCAGAAGCATGGCGCGGCCGTCGCCAACATGCTGGGAGTCGACCGCCCCGTCTACGCCACGCTCTTGGAGAATCTGCGGGCCGCCCACGAGGCAGCAGATGAGCTGGATCACTTGAAGGCCGACGAGCGATGCTGCATGACGGAGCGCGTCCAGTAGCTCCTCGACATGGCCGCCATGGAGCAAAAAGCCGGCCACCGCGTAGTGGAACCCGGCCTGCACACCGAGAACCTCCCCCCTCACCGAGAGCATAGCGCAACATCCCGGACGCTGACAGGCGGCGCCCGCGACCGAAGAGACCAAGAGCCGGCTGCTAGCCGCAGCCGGACATGCATCACCATCAAGCACGACCAAGACGGCCGCCCTCGAGCAGTCGAGCAGCAGGGCAACCGTCCGCCTCCCCCGCGCAGGGAGAGGCGCGTCTCCCCGCCGGCTGTTGAGTACCCAACTCTCGGAGTCCAGCTAGGCCCCCGTGAAGGAGTCGGAGAGAACGACGCCCGCCATCGGATCGATCGACTAGTTTGATCCCTAGCGGTAGAAGAAGAAGATGCAATCGGCCCGACTTGTTTCGGCCCCCGCATTCACGACGAGCCCTTCCCGAAAGGGTTCTCGCTCCCTCGAGATACGCCCAAGTACAATGGCTCCGTGAATACGAAAGATTGGCTGGTAGACTACTCCACCGCCGTCAACATAGCAAACAACGACAAGCACGTCGCCGTGAAGTACGTTCCGCTCATGCTCCAGGGCATGGCCCGGACATGGCTGAACAGCCTCAAGCCCTACAGCGTTAACAGCTGGCTGGATTTCACCGAAGTCTTGATCCGTAACTTCACCAGCACCTACAAGCAGCCGCCTAAGCCTCGCTAGCTCTCTCTATGCGTCCAAGACCCAACTGAGTCGACCCGCGTCTACTTGACGCGGTGGGCCGAACTGCGCAATTCCTGCGAAGGGGTGCATGAGGTGCAGGCCATAGAGTATTTCACTGCCAGGTGCAGAGAAGGCACCCCGCTTAAGCACCGCCTTCTCTACGACGAGCCGACTACACTCGACGAATTGCTGATCATAGCAGACAAGTACGCCACTGCCGACTCCTCCATGAAGTCGGAGCTCCAAGTGGACGCGTCTCGGAAAGTGCTCCCCCTAGCTCCTCAGACGCCGGCTGGAGATTCCAGTCGGCGCCAGAAGACGAACGACAACAAGCGCAAGGCCCAGTAGCGGGCTTCTACCAGCCGGCAAGTTTCAATAGTTGAAGATCAGCAGCCGGAGGGTCAGCCTGGCCCCAAGCGTCAGAAGGACTGGTTGCCCGCCTTCTCCTTCGAGCAGACCCTTGATGCTCCTTGCAAGTTCCATAGCGGCACAAAGCCGTCTAACCACACAACCCGGAAGTGCCACTGGCTCACCCGCATCGCCAAGGGCGAGGGGTTGCCGCCTCCACCTGCTGGCCCGCCGCCTCCGCCTCCTCGGCAGCTGGCGGTCCGCCCAGTCAGTGTTGTCCAAGATGAATTCCCTGAAGAACACGGAGCCTACGTCGTCTTTACCAGCATGGTTGACAACAAGCACAGCCAGCGCAAGCAGCACCGTGAGGTGAATGCTGTCGCCTCTGAAGTCCCAGAATTTATGCACTGGTCCGAGAAGCCCATCAGCTGGAGCCGAGCTGACCACTCGGAAGTAATGCCTTCTCCGGGTTCCTATGCTATGGTGCTGATGCACTACAAAAAATACACTTCCATGATGATACGTGTTTGTCACAGTAGGTCACGTTTTCTGTCATGCATGTACATCCATGACGATTTTATGACAGAATCAAGATAGTCATACATGTGCTGTCGTAGAAGTGTTCCATGACATTACCAAAATTATCATCACGGAAGTCTCCACTTCCATGACGAAAAATCGTGCATCATAGAAGTGCTTTCGTCAAGGGTGACCGACACGTGGCATCCACCGTAACCGAACGCCGTTAAGCTATCGGGTCCGGTTTTGGATCCGATAACCCATTAATAGCCCGGACCAATGGCGATTTTCCATGTGTAAAATCATCATTGGCTGGAGGAAACACGTGTCGGCTCCCCGTTGGCACAGGTGTCACTCATCCAATGGGCGAGATGCGCTTATGAAATGTTGACACGTGGACCGGCCTAAAAGTGGCCCATAAAGTTTAAATGGGCCGGCCCAACTAAAGGCCCACAAGATTTTGCGGTCCATAATGGGCTGGCCTAGCAAAAGGCCCATGAGATTTTGTGGACCAGAAGGGCCGGCCCAGCTAAAGGCCCACAAGATTTTGCGGGCCATAATGGGCCGGACCAGCTAAAGGCCCGCGAGATTTTGCGGACCATAATGGATCGGCCCAACTAAAGGCCCACAAGATTTTGCGGACCATAATGGGCTAGCCCAGCTAAAGGCCCACGATATTTTGCCGAGCATAATGGGTCGGCCCAGCTGAAGGCCCAAAAGATTTTGATGGCACTAGTAGGCCGGCCCATTAACAGGCTGCCATGTTTTGGGCCAAATGCCGGCCCATATTTGATCCGGTCTATTAACAGTTTGCCACGTTCCGGGCCTAATAAAGGCCCATATGAGATCCGGCCCGTTAAAAGCCTATCACGTTCTGGGCCAAATTACGGCCCAGATCAGGTCCGGCCCTTTGAGAGCCTTTGGGCTAAATTATGGCCCATATCAGATTCGGCCCGTCAACTGGTCGGTATGCTTTTGGGCCCACTTGATAAAGGTCCATTTAGTAATTCGGCCCGATATTAGTTTCAGCCTATTAAATTCCGTTTAACATTTCAGCCCCATATATATTTCGGCATGTTAAAAGCCCGTCATATAGTTGGGCCTAACTACGGCCCCGTTTGCATCCGGCCAGCTCACAGACGATAATCTGATTGGGCGAAATAAGGACCGAGATAATTTTGGCCTGTTACAAGCCCATGATTTGATTGGCACAATCTTGGGCCGGGGTCTATTTCGGCCTGCTGCCGGCCCGTGAGCTGTTTGGCACGTTCCAGGCCCAACCTACTTTTCAGCCTCCTAAAAGCCGATTAAGTTTTCTTGGGAAAATAGAGCCGGCGGTTTACTCGGCTGTGACGCCCCAAGACCGACGGTCTAGATGACCTCCATGTTTTCTGTGTCAGCTGTGTTTCATTTGCTTGCTGCATTTCATCATAGCATCGTTTGCATTGCATCATGTCATCAGGCTTCATCTCTTTTTTTTTCTACAACTCAAAAAATAAATCGTGTGGATCTCCGATCCTTTTAAATTGAGGGAATGCACATGGTGAATTCTCTTTATAACTTATCCTCCCAATATCTAGGGAGCTATAACAAAGTATTCCATTTATTTGGAATCAACCCAAAACAAAAATTGCATGTTAAATCCCTTCTGTTCCCAAATATTTAAATCCTCGATCTTTCTCCTTTTACCCCAACCTAGTTGTGGAGCTTTGATAATATGTCAAAGTACTCGCATGCAATCTCCGGCAATTTAGGTTGTTTGGTCCTCCATATAAATCCCTTGCCTCCTCTTCTCTTTTCCCCTTTCTTTTCCGATTTATGGAAAAGAAAACCCCCCTTCTTTTTTTTCTTTTGGTCACCCGAGCAGGCCTCCCGGCCTTTTTCCAGTCCCACCGAAATGGGCCAGAACCCAGGCCGGCCCATCCAACCTCTAGGCCACTCCCTCCTAACCCTAGCCCCGACCCCCTCTCGATCTCTCCCTCTCGTTCCCCATTCCGTCGCCAGCCACTTGTCCCGATCGGGATCGTCCTCGATCCCCCACTTTCCCCCGTCTCCTCCCTCAGGCCGTCACCATGCAAAGAAGAGGGAGCTCGATCCCCATGTCCACGCACCCCCGCGCCCGGTCCCTCTATCGGCGACCTCCGCCGCCTTGCAGCCTCTGCTTCTCCTCGCTGGCAGGACTCCTGCGCCTCCTTCATGGCCCTCCTCCTCCAGCCTCCTCGTCGTCCTGCCATGGACGCCGAGCTCGAAGCTCCGTCCGACCCTGCCTTCATGACCTTTGCCGAGCAAGTCCCTCTGTTGGAGCCGCTCGCTGCTGCTGCTCTTCATCGAGGTGCCAAGTTCCGTCGATCTGCAGCCATCTCCCTCGCGCCCTTCCTCCTAGCTGGCGTTCTGCTCGAGGACCAGCCCCGTGCACCCCTGTGCTCGTGGGCAGGGGACCCCAAGAGCGTCGCGTCATCTCCTTACCTCGCCTGCGCTGCCGGCGTCAACAACAGCAGCGGACCGGAGCCCCTGCCTTGCTCCACCACGTCGCAGCGCATCCGGCCATCGGCGTCCAACTCCTCACCAGCCAGCTACTACCTCGAGCAGTCCTGCCATGGCCATCACCTCCCCGACGCCCTTGCTGCTGCTGCTAGACCACCTCGGTGCCATCAGGGAGTACCATGGCCGCGACCGAGATCCTTGGATTCACCAAGATTGGCAAGTACAACGACTTACGGCACACGGACGACCACCGCACCGAACGCCAAAGTATAGGATGACCCGCGAAGCCCCTGGACGCCATGTACCACTACAACTGTTGCGTTCCGTTTCGTCTTTGTCAAGTACCCATGGACGCCAAGTACCACGATGTCGGTGCCCCTCAAATTCGGCTACACGAAAACGCCAAGTACCCCTTCATGTCAGCAAGACCCGCAAGTCGGACCCTGAACGATTGACGACTCGTGGACCATGTACAACTACCGTCGCCTTGGGTTTCGTCAAGTTCCTCTAACGATGACCCGAACAGCTACGAAATGCATACACTACTGTCGCCGAAGACCTGTGTAACAGAACTGTCAAGTTCGACTACCTTCGTGTGTACCTTTACTTCCCACGATGACCATGTATAACTACCATCGTGTGCATGTCGCGAAGTACCTCTTCGAAACGACCGAGTACCACTACCGTCGACCCTCGAAGACCCTGCGGACAGCAAGTTCCTCGTTGCGACCCCGAACACCTACGGAGTGTGTACAACTACGAAATGAGAACAACTACTTCCAGTACGAATGTCCCGAGAACGTCTACTTCCTCTACTTTGCACCGAACGAGAACCATCCCGATTGCATGCTTTGAAGGTATAACCCCGAGACAACCGCCCGTTAACGAATGCATGTGTTGTTTGAGATGCATGTTTGGATGCTGTATCCTCCCGTGAATGTTAGTTGTTTCCCTTGCATGGCACCGTCGTCGACCCGTGGGAACTCGGTATCCGAGATCACCCCACCATCCGTGCATGACACGCTCCCGTGACACTTCCTTTGCACAGGTATCTCCGTGAGCTACCGGAACCGATATGGTGCGTGGCATCATTTTCGGATTCATCGCCGTGGCACCCTTTCTTTCCACCACAGTGACAAATGCTTCATAATATGCTCTTGTCAACTTTTATTAAAAATTGCATAAAACTTGCACATGTCATCCGCATCATGGTAACAACATCAAGAATGTTTAAAATTGTTGTTTGCATTAAATTGCTAAATGCACATAGAGGATTTACCTGAATTGTTGTTTGATGTTTCCGACCTCATTTAAAATGCCTAGCTATGTATTTTACTCATGTTTCACCTCTTGCCATGTTTAACAACATTTAATATTGTTGAGTACATAACCAAGAGAGAACTAAATAAGTCATGTGGTGTTTCGTCAATATGCAACTCGTTGCATATTGAGCTCCACTTAACTTGTAGTTTTGTTTGTGCACTTTGCCATGCCATGCCTCTTTAAACCGGACATGTATCATACTTGGTTGTGCATCATGCCATGATTATGTGATGGTCGTTTACCATGTTGTTTGCTTATTTCCGGTGTTGCTTCTTCGGGTTAGTTCCGATAACGTCGTGTTTGTGAGGATCCGTTCGACTAAGTCTGTTTGTGTTCTTCATGGACTCGTTCTTCTTCCTGGCGGGATCTCAGGCAAGATGACCATACCCTCGAAATCACTTCTATCTTTGCTTGCTAGTTGTTCGCTCTATTGCTATGCCGCAATACCTACCACTTGCTATATCATGCGTCCCATATTGCCATGCCAAGCCTCCAACCCACCTTTCCTAGCAAACCATTGTTTGGCTATGTTACCGCTTTGCTCAGCCCCTCTTATAGCGTTGCTAGTTGCAGGTGAAGATGAAGTTTGTTCCATGTTAGAACATGGATATTGTTGGGATATCATTATTATATCTTATTTACTTTAATGCACCTATATCCTTGGTAAAGGGTGGAAGGCTCGGCCTTACGCCTAGTGTTTTGTTCCACTCTTGCCGCCCTAGTTTCCGTCATACCGGTGTTATGTTCCTTGATTTTGCGTTCCTTACGCGGTTGGGTGTTATGGGAACCCCTTGACAGTTCGCTTTGAATAAAACTCCTCCAGCAAGGCCCAACCTTGGTTTTACATTTGCCTCACCTAAGCCTTTTCCCCTTGGGTTTCTGGAGCCCGAGGGTCATCTTTATTTTAACCCCCCCAGGCTAGTGCTCCTCTGAGTGTTGGTCCAAACTAGAGCCCCTTGCAGCGCCACCTTGGGGAAACTTGAGGGTTGGTTTTAGTTGTACGGACTGCTCATCCGGTGTGCCCTGAGAACGAGATATGTTCAGCTCCTATCGGGATTTGTTGGTACATTCGGGCGGCTTTGCTGGTCTTGTTTTACAATAGTCGAAATGTCTTGTAACCAGGATTCCGAGTCTGATCGGTTCTTCCTGGGAGAAGAAATATCCTTCGTTGACCGTGAGAGCTTGTGATGGGCTAAGTTGGGACACCCCTACAGGGTTTTGAACTTTCGAAAGCCGTGTCCGCGGTTATGGGCAGATGTGAATTTGTTAATGTCCGGTTGTAGAAAACTTGACACTTAACTTAATTAAAATGAATCAACCGTGTGTGTGTAGCCGTGATGGTCTCTTTTTAGCGGAGTCCGGGAAGAGAACACGGTCTCGTGTTATGCTTGAACGTAAGTAGCTTCAGGATCACTTCTTGATCACTTATTATCTTCTCGACCGTGCTTTGCTTCTCTTCTCGCTCTCTTTTGCGTAAGGTAGCCACCATATATGCTAGTGCTTGCTACAGCTCCACCTCACTAACCTTTCCTACCTTTAAGCTTAAATAGTCTTGATCGCGAGTGTGTGAGATTGCTGAGTCCCCATGACTCACAGATACTTCCAAAACAGATGCAGGTGCCGATGATGCCAGTGCAGGTGACGCAACCCAGCTCAAGTGGGAGCTCGATGAAGATCTCGTTCGTTGTGTTATGTCTTTTCCGGTTGATCAGTAGTGGAGCCCAGTTGGGACAATCGGGGATCTAGCATTTGGGGTTTTCTTTCTTTATTTTGGTTCCGTAGTCGGACCTTGATTGTATTCTGGATGATGTATGTTATATTTATGTATTGGTGAAGTGGCGATTGTAAGGCAATACATTATCCCTTTCTTATTCAGTACATGGGATGTGTAAAGATTACCCCTCTTGCGACATGCCTGCCATGCGGTTATGCCTCTAAGTCGTGCCCCGACATGTGGGAGATATAGCCGCATCATGGGTGTTACAAGTTGGTATCAGAGCTATCCCCGACTTAGGAGCCTCCTGCTTGATCGAATCGCTGACGCTGTTGAGTCTAGAACAAAATGTTTTGGAGTCTTAGGATTATATATATCGGAGAGTAGGATTCATTTTACTCCTCGGTCCCTTCGTCGCTCTAGTGAGGCCTCCTAACGTAGAGTTTTGACTCTTCTCTCCTCAAATTTCACTAAATTTTTTTAGGATCACGCGGGTATCCTGGAATCATTCTGATGGTTTTGTGACGAGAACATTATTCTTGGTGCCTCCTGACATTTCGGGGTTGTGGTAGTGTCCCGGGGAGTTGAGCTCCGAGGTGTTGTCGTCACAATTTTATCGTTGCAGTTCTGGAATACCTGAGTTCGCCAACATCGAAAATCTCTTTTATGCAGTTGTTGGTGAGATAACCTCGACGCCACCCAGTACTGGGGCGGGAGTTTGGGAGTATTGCCATAACTCGTATAACGGATGCGTTTCGAAGGTTGAGGTACACGATTTTCGAAGGTTTCTTTGTTATGTGTTGAAGGATGGATACAGCTGGATGTAGGAATTGTTAGTTTGGGTGAGATATGATGCTTCCCCTGTATCCCCAACACCTGATTGCATAACCAGAAAGTTTCAGGAGTTTGTAAGTGGGAATTCAGGTATATCGTAGGATATCTTTCCAACAGACACATGATACGATATGGGATCTATCGTAGGTTTGTTTCCGGCTTATTCTATAAGCCAAATCCTTTGTTTTGTTTTGAGTTGTGGTATTCGAGTTGCTTCGAAGTCAAGTGTTGAATCCATACCTTTTCCTAAATGGTGTTCTCATATTTCTATGGGAGTGCTAATCCTTTTCGATCATCGAGGTTGTCATGTTAATTCTTTTCCAACTGGCGTGTTTCTCTTCAAGATGATCCTACCATTTTTTCCCACCCGCAAGATCAACTCAAAGTCTTCTCAACGTTATTTGTTTCATTTGTCTCCAAGCTGTCTTTGTTTTCCCCACCCTCCCACCCTTTTTTCTTCGAGGACTAAGATTTCTTAATCAAGTATCCATCTTATTGATGTGAAGTCTCTCCATTCTTTTCCGTCAATGTTTTTATCCGGTGATTCTCAGGAAGATTCTAACGGAGCTTCAAGTTCATCATTCTTCGTTCCTTTTCTTCTCCGGTGGATCCAACTCAAGCTTTCAGTGTTGATCGTATTCCTTTCCTCGTTTCAAATGTTTTCTCATGCCGACTCACCTCTTAATCATGCACCTCTTGCTATTTTTGTATCCGGAGTGCTGAAGATGTCTCAGAAGATTTTTGTCTCCATTATCAATCCGTTCAAGATATCTCGAGGTTGTCATCTCATTCTATCCATTTAATTCAACCGGTGCAACCTCTCTTTTACATCGTTCAACGGTGTTTCTTTCGAGTGGGCCCTAACCCACAGGTCTTTTCCCAGGATCTTACCTGACTCTTCTAATTCTTTTCGGAGTTATTCTCAAATTCTTTTCCAAGTTTGACGTAAGAATGAATTATCATCAGTCATATGTCTTTCTCCAAGATCTGTCAAATTCTTTTCACCGTTGGCTCAACCTTTCTATTCGTCATCCCGGAGTATCTCAACAATTCATGGTGGTGTTTCTCGTCATCATTCTCAGATTTGAAGACCGAAGAAGAGTTTCTCTTAAATCTTGCCCCATTCTCTTCAAGATTCATGGTTCAACCTTGATGCCATCCTCTCATAATTGTTTTCCATTGTGAGAATTCTTTTCAACCATCCGGAGCAATTCAGGAGTCTTTTCAGTTTGAGTCTCTGAAAGCCATCATCTCAGAATTATTCATTCCAGCTTACAGCTCTCGTTCTCCAAATCTTACCGGTGCATCATTCAAGTATTCTCTAATCAGCTCGTGATCTCTTCGTTCACTTGTATCAAAAATCTCTCAAGTATCTTCATTCATTTTCTAATTCTTCCCAGTGTTTCGTTATCTTTTCTTTGTTCGTTTTTAAATCTTACCGGTGGTTCGTTGAAGACTTTCTTGCGCTATATCTATCTTAATCCTTTCTACGAGAATAAGTAGTATGCCAAATCCGTTGCTTGTCATCAATTTAAATTGGTGAAGGATAAGCATAATGTAATTCTTATTCTTGTTTCATCCAAATGATTCAATTCCTTATTCCGGAGGCTCATCAAAATTCTCAGTTTCAATTGTTTCATCTTTTCTTTCCCGGAGTTCCAAGCTCTCTCAATTATATCATCACGAGGATCCATCTAAATCATTGCAAGGCTTCACCTTGTGTTTTCAATTTCTCTTTCTTTTTATCATCCTTATATTACCAGAGTTCTTCATGGAGGCTCTACATGGTGGTTCGTCAAGGATTCCTTTCATTCTTCATTTGTCCTCAAGATTTCTCTCGAAGTTATGATCCGCCAAGCTATACTCTCAAATAAACATGGTGTTCAACACATGTTTTGTTTTGAGGAGTTCAAGCATTCTTCATCTTGCATTCCAAAGTGCAATTCTTTCTATCTTGTCTCTTGCAGTGGTGTTATGTCATTCTTGACAATTTCTTTCGTGTTTCATGATTCGCAAATTGTCAGGAATGAGGTATTTAAACCCATCATTTTCTTCCTTGGAGTTATCTTGGTATAGATTTCACCTAAAGCCTTCCATTGGGAATGTTGCTCTTTGTGGTGATTATCTATGATCCAATTTTTATCCCAATCACCTCGATGGAAGAAGCTTTCTATCTTTTCTAGCTCGCAATCAAATCTTGTTTCCGTTTGTGGCAGAATATCACCTCAAGTTTGAGATGTTTTTATAAGCCCACAAGCAGCTTATTATTTTCGTGGTTAATTTTTCTTTCAACAACTCCGTTCAAGCCTTCTTCGTAAGGATGTTCCTTTCAAATTCAATGATGGCAGAAGTTGCCTTTTTCTTCTCCATTCTACGATTCCAATGATATATCTTCTATTCTTCTTTCCGGAGGCATTGTGATGTTGCTCTCTTCGACCCATCATCTTGTTTTGTCAAGATCATGTTCAATTCCTTCCATTTACAGTCGGAGTGCTGCCCAAATTATATCATTCTTATTCTTTCTCTATCTTGTTTTAACCGGAGTGATTTCAATATCTATCATGACACTTAACCTCAAGGGTTTTCGCAATGTTCTTTGCTCCTCTTTTCTAACGAAGTGTTTTCAACTTCGTTCATCTTTGTTGTATTCTTTTCTCGAAATTGTTTAACCTCTCAAGGTTCTTTGGTTTCACTCGTTTGTACAAGAAGCAACTTAGTGTTACCTCTTCTCTTCCTCTTCCATTTCCCTCCGGTGCCATCCTAGATCTCGGGACGAGATCCTCTTGTAGTGGTGGAGAGTTGTGACGCCCCAAGACCGACGGTCCAGATGCCCTCCATGTTTTCCGTGTCAGCTGTGTTTTATTTCCTTGCTGCATTTCATCATAGCATCGTTTGCATTGCATCATGTCATCAGGCTTCATCTCTTTTTTTTCTACAACTCAAAAAATAAATCGTGTGGATCTCTGATCCTTTTAAATCGAGGGAATGCACATGGTGAATTCTCTTTATAACTTATCCTCCCAATATCTAGGGAGCTATAACAAAGTATTCCATTTATTTGGAATCAACCCAAAACAAACTTGCATTTTAAATCCCTTCTATTCCCAAATATTTAAATCCTTGATCTTTCTCCTTTTACCCCAACCTAGTTGTGGAGCTTTGATAATATGTGAAAGTACTCGCATGCCATCTCCGGCAATTTAGGTTGTTTGGTCCTCCATATAAATCCCTTGACTCCTCTTCTCTTTTCCTCTTTCTTTTCTGATTTATGGAAAAGAAAACCCTCTTCTTTTTTTTTATTTTGGTCACCCGAGCAGGCCTCCCGGCCTTTTTCCAGTCCCACCGAAATGGCCCAGAACCCAGGCCGGCCCATCCAACCTCTAGGCCACTCCCTCCTAACCCTAGCCCCGACCCCCTCTCGATCTCTCCCTCTCGTTCCCCACTCCGCCGCCAGCCACTTGTCCCGATCGGGATCGTCCTCGATCCCCCACTTTCCCTCGTCTCCTCCCTTAGGCCGTCACCATGCACAGAAGAGGGAGCCCGATCCCCATGGCCACGCACCCCCCGCGCCCGGTCCCTCTGTCGGCGACCTCCGTCACCTTGCAGCCTCTGCTTCTCCTCGTTGGCAGGACTCCTGTGCCTCCTTCATGGCCCTCCTCCTCCGGCCTCCTCGTCGCCCTGCCATGGACGCTGAGCTCGAACCTCTAGCCAACCCTGCCTCCATGAACTTGCCGAGCAAGTCCCTCTCTTGGAGCCGCTTGCTGCTGCTGCTCTTCATCGAGGCGCCAAGTTCTGTCGATCTGTAGCCATCTCCCTCACGCCCTCCCTCCTCGCCGGCGTTCTGCTCGAGGACCAGCCCCGCGCACCCCTATACTCGCGGGCAGGGGACCCCAAGAGCGTCACGCCGTCTCCCTACCTCGCCTGCGCTGCCGGTGTCAACAACAGCAGCGGACCGGAGCCCCTGCCTTGCTCCACCACGTCACCGCGCATCCGGCCATCGGCGTCCAACTCCTCACCAGCCTGCTGCTACCTCGAGCAGTCCTGCCACGGCCATCACCTCCCCGATGCCCTTGCCGCTGCTTCTGGACCACCTCGGTGCCATCAGGGAGTACCATGGCCGCCACCGATATCCTTGGATTCACCAAGATCGGCAAGTACAACGACTTACGGCACACGGACGACCACCGCACCGAACGCCAAAGTACAGGATGACCCGCGAAGCCACTGGACGCCATGTACCACTACAACAGTTGCGTTCCATTTCGTCTTTGTCAAGTACCCATGGACGCCAAATACCACAATGTCGGTGCTCATCAAGTTCGGCTACACGAAAACGCCAAGTACCCGTTCATGTCGACAAGACCTGCAAGTCGGACCCCGAATGATCGACGACTCGTGGACCATGTACAACTACCATCGCCTTGGGTTTCGTCAAGTTCCTCTAACGATGACCCGAACGACTACGAAACGCGTACCACTACTGTCACCGAAGACCCGTGTAACGGAACCGTCAAGTTCGACTACCTTCGTGTGTACCTTTACTTCCCACGATGACCATGTACAACTACCATCCCGTGCATGTCGTGAAGTACCTCTTCGAAACGACCGAGTACCACTACTGTCAACCCTCGAAGACCCCGTGGACGGCAAGTTCCTCGTTGCGACCCCGAACACCTATGGAGTGTGTACAACTACGAAACGAGAACAACTACTTCCACTACGAACGTCCCGAGAACGTCTACTTCCTCTACTTTGCACCGAACGAGAACTGTCCCGATTGCACGCTTCGAAGGTATAACCCCGAGACTACCACACGTGAACGAATGCATGTGTTGTTTGAGATGCATGTTTGGATGTTGTATCCTCCCGTGAACGTTAGTTGTTTCCCTCGCTTGGCACCGTCGTCGACCCGTGGGAACTCGGTATTCGAGATCACCCCACCATCCGTGCATGACACGCTCCCGTCACACTTCCTTTGCACAGGTATCTCCGTGAGCTACCGGAACCGATATGGTGCGTGGCATCATTTTCGGATTCATCACCGTGGCACCCTTTCTTCCCACCACGGTGAAAATTGCTTCATAATATGCTCTTGTCAACTTTTATTAAAAATTGCATAAAACTTGCACATGTCATTCGCATCATGGTCACAACATCAAGAATGTTTAAAATTGTTGTTTGCATTAAATTGCTAAATGCACATGAGGATTTACCATAATTGTTGTTTGATTTTTCCAGCCTCATTTAAAATGCCTAGCTGTGTATTTTACTCATGTTTCTCCTCTTGCCATGTTTAACAACATTTAATATTGTTGAGTACATAACCGAGAGAGAACTAAATAAGTCATGTGGTGTTTCGTCAATATGCAACTCGTTGCATATTGAGCTCCACTTAACTTGTAGTTTTGTTTGTGCACTTTGCCATGCCATGCCTCTTTAAACAGGACATGCATCATACTTGGTTGTGCATCATGCCATGATTATGTGATGGTCGTTTACCATGTTGTTTGCTTCTTTTCGGTGTTGCTTCTTCGGGTTAGTTCCGACAACGTCACGTTTGTGAGGATCCGTTCGACTACGTCCGTTTGTCTTCTTCATGGACTCGTTCTTCTTCCTTGCGTGATCTTAGGCAAGATGACCATACCCTCGAAATCACTTCTATATTTTCTTGCTAGTTGTTCGCTCTATTGCTATGCCGCGATACCAACCACTTGCTATATCATGCCTCCCATATTGCCATGCCAAATCTCTAACCCACCTTTCCTAGCAAACCATTTTTTGGCTATGTTACCGCTTTGCTCAGCCCCTCTTATAGCATTGCTAGTTGCAGGTGAAGATGAAGTTTGTTCCATGTTGGAACATGGATATTGTTGGGATATCATTATTATATCTTATTTACTTTAATGCACCTATATACTTGGTAAAGGGTGGAAGGCTCGGCCTTATGCCTGGTGTTTTGTTCCACTCTTGCCGCCCTAGTTTCCGTCATACCGGTGTTATGTTCCTTGATTTTGCGTTCCTTACGCGGTTGGGTGTTATGGGAACCCCTTGGCAGTTCGCTTTGAATAAAACTCCTCCAGCAAGGCCCAACCTTGGTTTTACATTTACCTCACCTAAGCCTTTTCCCCTTGGGTTTACGGAGCCCGAGGGTCATCTTTATTTTAACCCCCCCGGGCCAGTGCTCCTCTGAGTGTTGGTCCAAACTAGAGCCCCTTGCAGCGCCACCTCGGGGAAACTTGAGGGTTGGTTTTAGTTGTACGGACTGCTCATCCGGTGTGCCCTGAGAACGAGATATGTGCAGCTCCTATCGGGATTTGTCGGCACATTCGGGCTGCTTTGCTGGTCTTGTTTTACCATTGTCGAAATGTCTTGTAACCGAGATTCCGAGTCTGATCGGTTCTTCCTTGGAGAAGGAATATCCTTCGTTGACCGTGATATCTTGTGATGGGCTAAGTTGGGACACCCCTGCAGGGTTTTGAGCTTTCAAAAGCCGTGCCCGCGGTTATGGGAAGATGGGAATTTGTTAATGTCTGGTTGTAGAAAACTTGACACTTAACTTAATTAAAATGAATAAACCGTGTGTGTAGCCATGATGGTCTCTTTTCGGCGGAGTCCGGGAAGAGAACACAGTCTCGTGTTATGCTTGAACGTAAGTAGCTTCAGGATCACTTATTAGCTTCTCGGCCGTGCTTTGCTTCTCTTCTCACTCTCTTTTGCGTAAGGTAGCCACCATATATGCTAGTGCTTGCTGCAGCTCCACCTCACTACCCTTTCCTACCTTTAAGCTTAAATAGTCTTGATCGATTGCTGAGTCCCCGTGACTCACTGATACTTCCAAAATAGATGCAGGTGCCGATGATGCCAGTGCAGGTGACGCAACCCAGCTCAAGTGGGAGCTCGATGAAGATCTTGTTCGTTGTGTTATGTCTTTTCCGGTTGATCAGTAGTGGAGCCCAGTTGGGACGATCGGGGATCTAGCATTTGGGGTTGTATTTCTTTATTTTGGTTCCGTAGTCGGACCTTGATTGTATTCTGGATGATGTATGTTATATTTATGTATTGTGTGAAGTGGCGATTGTAAGCCAACTCTTTATCCCTTTCTTATTCAGTACATGGGTTGTGTAAAGATTGCCCCTCTTGCAACATGCCTACCATGAGGTTATGCCTCTAAGTCGTGCCCCGACACGTGGGAGATATAGCCGCATCGTGGGTGTTACATCGTCCTATTAAAGGCCCGAATCTACTAGTGGGCCAGTTTACATTTAGTCGTGTTAACGGACCAAGATGACAGGCCCATGATGCGGATTATACATAGTGATTTGCATGACGGCCCGATTATGTACCGTAATTTTACGGTTTGGCCAGTTTACTGCGAAGACAGGATATATATACAATAAAATAATTGCAGCATCATGAATAAGAAAAAAAACTAGACTGTATAATAAAGAAATTACGGCATATTACATCCATTGGGCATCAAAGTTCGCCACTATGATAATAAAGCACAAGCAGACAACAGATTACATACACTGGGCATCAAAGATCGCCACCAATGCAATTAAACACGCCGACAAATTAATATACAAAACCGACAACACTTCAATAGAGTTCAAGAAAGGTTAGCCCTGCTCGGGAGCTGCAACGCAAGCAGCTGAGCAAGCTGATGAGACTACACTTGTTTGACACTTATATCCTCCTCACTCTGAAAGATAAACAAGCAGACAGATGACAGGTTTTGCACATATAAGTATCAGTGCTGACAATTGATCACATTTCTTACTGACGAATAAAGTGACACAGTTTAAAATAGCATTAACACAATATGGTATTGTTCAGGTCAAGACATGGCAGGAAATTACATTGTGAAGGAGTTGGCAGCTTCACGACACCACTGGATTACATATCAAGAACTCATAAGTATCAATGGTTAGTGTGCTGTCAATTTATCCCATTTCAGATTGGCAAAATAAGATCACTTGCTCTGTATAGTTTAATTTACATGGTATGAAGAAGGAACTTCGTTGTACAACTGAAAACTTAAATTGAGAAGGACAAACTTTTGTTTATGAAGTACATAATAAACTTTAAACATGCAGTTTGATGCAAACACCAAAAGTAAACAGCTGTTGCAGTCATGCCTAACCAAATATACACAACAAAGTTTGAAGGCTTGAGAAGGACAAACTTACATTATTGGTGAAGGCAGGCTCTATAAAGCCCTTGTCCATGCTGATGGGGGGGGGGGCAATTCAAGAAGTTTACCACAAAATCTTCTTCATAAGCATTGCCTTTATTCTACATTTTGTTAACAGTAAATATAGATGTGACAATATAAGAAAAAATGGAGAATATTTAAGATAAGATGAAGAGTGATGCTACATAACCAAGTAGCTATAAATGTAAGTAAAGCGATACAGGCAAAAGGTACAACCAAGATCAATGCAAAGCTAAACTTCTTCAGTACCATCGGTGTTATCCAACCTTATGGTAAGAGTAAATATAGATCTTATGTGTAGAAAATGGAGGGCAAAGGAAAATGAGCTGCAGAGTGATGGTACATGAAGAACTACATGTCAATATAAGCACACTGATAAAGGACAACAGGTACTTACAAGAACAATGCAGCGCTAAAAAATTTCATTGGCATTGGATATATTCTACACTAATGTAACCATTCATATAGATCAGATAATTTGGAGCGAACAATTGATAAGCAAGCTATCTTGCATACTGTTGTCACATAATGAACCAGGTATGTATGCAAGTACAGTGATACAGGACAACAGGTACTAACAAGAGCAAAGCAGCGGACAACATATTTGTGATATCCCGTCGTTCTTTTCAAACCGGAATTCCTTTTCGAGCAGATTTCCTATAAAAAAGATCCGTAAGGCACATGCGGAAAAGTAGAAGTTCAAATTGTCATGCGATATCATAGACAGTACCTCATCCTCGGAACGAGACCAGTGCATAACAAGGTTATTCCATTCAATGTCTTCTAAATTTAGCACAGGAGACTTCACCAGAAATTCGTTTATAGACTTGCCACCAAAGTGTGATTTCCTCAGGTAACACTGATACTACTGTAATGCTTCCTTGAAAAGTGCAAGCAAGCTTTGCTCGTCATGACTATCCAGATTGAGCCTTGCCTACTTACAACAATGTAATGTGAATCATTGATGTGTTCAATCAGCAGAAAATAGGAAAATAATCACCACGAATAATAGCACTTACACGTAAGTGGGACAGGAAGATGTGAAAATGGTGTTTGGCTTCACTATAATCTTCCCATGATGGGAATATATGCACGTAGTCCCTAACAACAATGAAAGCATTGTCTTTTAAACTGGGAATAACTGGAATGGGGTTCCAATCTGTAGGATTTGCCCGTCTCTGCAGTTGGGATAGGTCTTCGGTTGGTGGACTTGCTGTACTTTTTGCTGGAGTGGGATTTTTTTGTGGTACGGCTGGTGCTATGGCAATTGAAATCGGCATACCGTTTGGTGGAGTGCAGGTCCTGTGTGGTTGGGCTAGTGGTGTGGCCAGTGAAGTATGGGTACAGTCTGCTGGAGTCGGTCCTACGTTTTGTGTCACCGGTTGTACAACCAATATAAGTGGGGTGTTGTCTGATTTCTCCGGCACAACCACGTTTTTCAAGGACTTTGCTGGTGCTCCTTCAGGTTCGGCAATCACCCTCTTCCTTTTTGATGTCTAATGCACAGGAACAACATTTGAGTGGAAAAACATGGTATGATGACAGGTGGAATATGTATTGATAATGGATGGGCATGGCATCTCGACATATATGATGAGTAAACTAAGCAGATGGCGGTGCAAAAAGTACAAGAAATGCAAGACAACATATGCAAGATACGCGTAATCAATAAAACCTTGCCAAATTAGAACAGACACCATGATGGGTGAACAGGACAGGCCATCTGCCTTTGACTCCTCGAGGTTAGAGTAGTCATTAGGATCATATTCTGAACAAGAATCAGCAGGTGGGGAGCGTATGAGTTTCATTGCATCCAGAATGGCAATGGATCACATACAGATGTATCCAGATACATTTTAGAGTGTAGATTCACTCATTTTGCTCCATATGTAGTCCATGGTGGAATCTATACAAAGACTTGTATTTAGGAACGGAGAGAGTACTTATTAAAGAAGAACGGAAGAGGAACATGCTAAAGAAGAGCAAGCAGATTTTGGATAATAAAATGTTCGTTGCGCAGTGCCCACACATGATGAACCAGAGCGCATTAAGAAAGCAACTCCCTGCTGTCTCTCTATATGTGGTGCACGTGCTTTTTCGAAAGTAAAGTAGGAACATTATCTGACCAATTAAATGTTATCTGTTTTAGTAATATCAGCATCATATCAGATTTGTACTTGAGCAAAAAGTTTGGAATTATGAGTGGCACGTTGTTTAGCTTGATGGATTCAGGAGCAGTGCTAAGTAGGTATGATGATGGTACTGAATATAAAGGCACGTGTGCATGCAAGTTGCGTGACTTTTCTCATTTCGGTCAGTCGACCATTTCAGGCGGTTGGATGAAGATCCTACGTCTCCTAACCCTTCTTCTTCCTCGTCTCTGATTCTTCCCATACAGAACACCGCACGGGCCGCCGGCAGGACCATCGGCCCCCACGCCTGTGTTCCTCCGCCACCCCCACCCCCACCCCCACCCACGCCGGGTTTTCTTCGTTCTGCGAGGCCCCACCACCGCCCCCCACACCACCGTCCCCACCCGAGCCCCTTCGTTCGCACCGGCGAACTCCGGCGAGCTCTGAAAAATTGACTGACCCAATTTTGAAATTTAGTCTACTGTGATTTAACTAGTGTGGAATATAAAAGGGGAAAACCATAAGCATTGAAAGTATAGTGTTGAGCGTGCCATGGTGGATCTGAAGGTGCAAACCGGACAAAGGCAACTTCGCAACCAATGTTTGCTTTCAACTAGCAAGTAAGTGATGGACAAGAAATCAGAGTTAAGCAGTGGCGATCTATTTTCTTGCTGAGATAAATAAGTTGAGAAGATACGAAAGAGCACCGCCTCTGGTGCGGCGCCGTGTATTCATCTGCTAAGAATTTGATGGTGCTGCGGTAGTGATGGCTGTCGGCGGCATGGAAGCAGATCTAGGAGGGACGGTGGCGGCGGGGCACGGTGGACGAGACGGTCATAGGAGTGGCGCTGGCAAGGTGGACGACGGCGAGGATGAAGCGAGAGGACGGGATGCAAGGATCCCGGTCCGAAGCCGTGGATGAGAGAGGTCGATCTCTTGTAATGGACGGCGGCGTAGGGGTATCAGCTCTGGCATGGTGGAGGAGGACGACGGTGGATGGGGTGGCGGACGGAGGAGGCTGGGGTGGAGAGGGTGTTTTGGCACCCACGTGGTACGAATGGGGAAATGGAGGTAGAGAGGAAGGGGGGAACCATGTCTTCAGGGCGTGCTTGTCTCAAATGGGAGGAAATTTACAAACTTAGCACCCATTTCAAATTTCCTACATCACAGCAATATTAGTCGGTTGGGGATAGGACGGTAATCTCCATACACCGAATATTTGCCGACGAGAGTTTGCTTTTGGCGCCCACCGTGTATGAATCGGGTAGGGAGTCGATTTCGACGAGGAACACACTATGTTTTGGCGCCATCGTGTATGAATCCAGGTGAGAGGCGGTTATGTCACGTTTGAGTGAAATTACAAACCTACCCCTATCGAAACCTATAGAAATCGAGCAGACTGGCTTTGCGTGGCAGGGATAGGTAGTAGTAATTTCCATCTCGCAGATTTTGGTTTCGGGCGGTTACTGCGACTTTCCCCGCTTCATTCAAATTTTGCAGAGTGCACGTTTACCGTGCCAACTCAATTTGAATCCCGTTTGTATTCTATTTTTTTCCGGACGGAATCCATTTTCGATTGGAATAAAATTCTATATACATTATTTTTATGTATACTTTCAAAAGCACAACACCCTTTATACATAAAATATGGTTTACAAATGGCATGATCTCAGATTCATAAGGTTGTATCCATCAATTTGGATTTTCAAATATTTGAAACCACTTTATGTTGAAATCCAATGTATGCATTCCTTGCTAACTGTCTCCAATTAATGTGTGTTTCATGCGGTTTTTTTACTTCTCAAACATGTATAATGTGTTTCACACACGCAACATATAGTGTAATCCCGTTTAGACATTAATTGCATATAAACCATGCATTGTTTCTAATTAAAGAATCTATGGATCACCAATATTGATAAACTATATAACATTACACGTGTCCCCAAATTCAAATGAATATGCATGTTTGATACACCAATTTGCGTTATGATATTATCGATGTCATGATCTCCAGTTTAAATATTTGAATCCCATTTAATCCAGATATTCGTCTCAAATAACTATCACTCATGCTTATATAGGACTATCTCTCTAGACCTATACACGTTCATCGTCTCTCGGGTATCTGTCGTGCTACTTGTATGTCGACAATGATCTTTTATCTTCGTAACACACTGACGGTACTCTCTTCCTCGACCTTCATCACTCTATCTCTCTCTAAGTATATCTCGCTCCCTGCTATGTGTCTCTAACTATGATTCTCCATGGAATCTCTTTCTCTCACACAAACACAAAACTATGTCTTCCGGGGTCTCATTTCTCTCTACTATTCCCCTGTGTGCCACTCGCACACCCCTCATACAGAGATGTCTTTCGCTCCTTAGGTATGAGAACCTACGACTCTTCCTCTTAAATATCTCTTTCTCACATACAAACACAAACGCTGTCTCCCAGGGTCTCATATTTCTCCACTGTTCTCTTTTATGTCGCTCACACACACTCTCTCTCCCTAGAGATATCTTGCGTTCCCTCATATGTTTCTCTAGCTATCACTCTCGTTTTGAAATATCTTTCTCTCTCGCAGACACAAAACTCCGTCTCTTGGGATATCATTTCTCTCCGATATTTGTTTGTATGTGAGTCACATGCACCCTTTCTTCATCTCTCTCACACCCACACCCATAACTCAGCCTTCTGATCCACTCGACTCCTATCTCTAACGCACACTAGCTAGCATCTTTATTTTTCTATTTATCTGTTTCTCCATCAACCTTCTTTTATTTATAGGTTGATCTCTTTTGCACAATAGTTGTGCCTCACTCCCTCTTCTCGCCATAGATGCATGCTCCAACCCACGCCACTATCTCTTAAAGACAAAAACACATGCTCAATTGTCGGGCCTTCTTCCCTGCATTCTCGCTTGCATGCATATTGTCATACCGATCCGTCTCTCCCATGTCGTTGATCTTAGCTTATGACTTATGTCTTCTTTCTTTTATCTCGATCATGCGCGTGCACACACACACACACACATCCCACGTATACATGTATACCTCTCACACATGCACGCTGAAGGTCTCTATGTCTCCATACGTAGTTAATTACCCTCAACCCTAACGCCATATCGAATCGTTCTCTTCTTGTGTGCACATAACTTCTGCCTGGATGGGTAAAACACATACTCACACTTAACAATCTCCTTGTATAGCTACCCCCTGTCACTCTTCCCCTATATCCCCGAAACCAATAAGACCATCCCTTCGTTTAATTCCCGCCTACATGCACCATCGATATATAGTAGTCTTCCTTGGTGTCTCTCGAACAAACACGTTCTCTCGATGTCAACTACTCTCACACGCACACACCTTCTCTTCCCTCTCTACGGGCATTTTCTCTCTTGCACCCCATCGTTGGTGGCCTCTGCCATACACATCACCTCTTTATGATGAAAGCCATGCACACTTAAATTACATCCGCCACCGAGGACCCTGCGACACACACCCACACCCACACACCCACACACACACACAAACAAACACACACACACACACACACACGCACACACACCCACCCACCCACCCACACACACACACTAAGACTCCATCTCTCTCTCTCTCTCAAACACACACACCACCCTTCATCCAACCTTACCCGTATGATAAACCTATTATACGTTACATTTACTCTGTTCCAGTTCCATACCGTTATAACATGGACTGCATATATTCCCCTTTCTATCCTCTATTTTTTTCAGTTACGCAATTATCATTTATCGCCTCTAATATATATAATTGTTATTTCTTTTCTTATTGGTTGTTTGCGATCGATTTAGGCTGTCAGTGCGCTTGCCATCTGTGGTAATATAGGACCGGTCTGAGTGAATCTTTATTTGTATACTTGACGTTGGTAAGATAGAGCGCAGAACTCTGATCGTTTATACAAAGTAGGCAGTAGCCGTGCTCTCCCACATTCCTTATCCCCACACTCTCATTGTGTGTTTTTGGAGCATTTATAACCCAGATCAATGTTCCTCGCGGTAACTCCCCTCTGCAGTATGGTGGCCGCTGTCGCCTGCCGGCGCCGCCCTCCCAGTGGGCTTGCACGCCCTTCTGCACCACCGTCACCACCCACTCCACTCCTCACCTTCATCTCTTCATCTTCATTTTTTCTCGCTCGGTGTCCGTGTACCTTCTCCGATCCCTTCGAGGTGGTGATATTAGTTTTCCCGTCGATAAACTTCTCGATTGTTTGCCTATCATTTAGTTTTTCCACATGGGATTACTCTGCCTGTGGGAGTACCTCACCCCATTTAGTTTTGTAATACAATGGTATGATCGGTTATTTCTATTGTTTTCACATTGCAACTGCTAGTCCGAGTATATTCTTTGTTGTTTATGTATAACGCAAGCTACATCACGAGCGGAAGTGCATATTTTATTTATGCCAACCACGTGTCACATTCGAGGCCACGTTTAATCGATCTAGCTCTAACTTTTAATTGCCCTTTTACTTTTTTTATTTCCGATTGCGACCGTTTGAGTCACTTCCCGTAGTGTGTTGGTGTTGGAGTCTGTTATACACACGACACATTTGTCTTTCTGTAGAATCCACACACAGAGGTACCGAAGGTTGTACGGTTTTTGACTGACTCCCACATTAGCCGACACTAATGTTTCTTACATATTGGTTGCACCTCGCACGGTGCTCCCTAGTGATGTCCTGTGTTGCCATTTATTTATGCCGTGCCAGGCGGCTTCCCAGTGGAGTACTATTTGTGTGGGAATATTCTATTTCCGTCTGTCTCGGCGCTTGCTCGCTTCTTTTTATTCTGTCTAGTCGCCTCGTCGCCCTGGTTTATTTGCCTCGATGGAATCTTTTTGATGCTTGGTTGTCTTTGTTGTGCTGCTTGTTGGCCTCTGTGTTCTCGAGTTGGGAACTTTTGGGTAACAACATACGCAATGGATACTCCCGCGGCAGCGGCTATTTAGATCTGGAATGGTATTTATAGTGGTCTTGTCATGTTCGCTTATTGCCCTGTCCCTAGTTCAACTTTCTATCATAGGTTTTTCTTACCGTCGCCTTTCTGGGCCTTGCGGACGTGCGGACGTGGCGGTGGAAGAGGAAGGAGAAGGGAAGCGGGCTGTGGGAGTAACGTTTTTTACCACAATTTCTAGGAAACTGAGTGCAATAATTGAGTAGTTTTGCAAACTACCAGTACTACACCTGAAACGGTTCAAAACCTATACTCCCTTGCCAGCGCGCGCTTCCCGCGTGAAACGGTCAGCGTCGCCCTGGAGCGTCAGTGCCGCATTAATGCCCGGCCAGAGCGGAGGCGACCTCTCACTGGCGCCTGGCTTTGAAGTGGCGCGACGGCCGAGAGAGCGCCGCTTCCCGGTGCACGCGACTGCTCCGCCGAGACTGGCCATAGGCCCTGTTTGGATCCATGGGTTAGGATTAGTGTCTGAGCTATGTTGGGGGTCTTAAAAGTGAGGCCTTCAAGTGGTTATCCAGCATTGAGAAGTGGTTTAAGGTTGGTGTGAGCAGTTGCAGTTCCAGAAGGCCTTATACTCGCGAAAAAAAGGGTAATCTCCCACCCAGGGGCGTGTGCTTATGTGTTGCGAGAGATGTTCTACATGTGAATCACTGAAAACTAAATTTCACGGTTCGCGTGTCTGGCCTCCTATCTTAGGTGCCGTTTGATTGGTGTGGGAGCTTGTCGCCCCAGCCTCTTTATTGGCGGTGGTTTACAAGTAAGTTCAGGGTTAGTCATGAGTTAGTCTAACCTCTAGCTAAGTTAGAGTATCAAACAGGAGCAGTATAGGACATGCAAGTTGCTCAAAGCATACAGGCTAAATTCGTACGTGAAAGGATTTTTCTTTTTGAAAACGGAACGTGAAAGGAATTTTTTTAGAATGCTCTTGGCATGTCGCTAACATGTGATAGTTAACCGACCTCAATAGACGGCAGAAACGCCAGCCCGCCGCACTTTGATAGAGACGAGGAGGGAGAAGCGATACAGGCTGCTGGATTACTAGAGATAGGTGTCGCACGGAAGCCAAGAAATATGGTGATAGCGTGGGTTAGCCATGTACTAGTATGATGTAACTACACTGGGCTGCCGTGTTTCGTACTCTTCCAGTCCACTGTGGAGATGATTGGTTAATTTTATATCGCTGAATAATATTAAATATTATGAGTGCAGACGCTCCACCACGAGGTTCCTTGCTCCTTCTCGGTCGTCGGAATCTATGTTCTTCCACTCTATTTTTTTACGTGAGCTTTGTTCATCCTTTTGCCAACACGCGAGACACATCTAGCATCAAGGTGCACGTGTCATGCAAGGATCGTTCCATCTATATGAAGAACACGTGGGACTGGAACTACGATAGACTGGACATGTACCCAGGAGTGGACGTGCGAACCTGTGTAATGTAGCGCAGTAAGTGAAGTAGAAAGGCACAAATAGTATGAACATGCGCTGGGAGTAGGACTCCCCCCTCTTGCCTTGTTGGAAAAGGAAGGGGGAAGGAGAAAGAGGAAAGGGGGGCGCTGCCCCCCTTCCTTGTCCTATTCGGACTAGGGGGGAGGGGGCGCGCGGCCTGCCCTGGCCGGCCCACCTCTTCTCCCTTAGGGCCCATGTAGGCCCAATAACCCCCGGGGGGTTCCGGTAACCCCCCGGTACTCCGGTAAAATCCCGATTTCACCCGGAACGTTTCCGATATCCAAATATAGGCTTCCAATATATCAATATTTATGTCTCGACCATTTCGAGACTCCCATCATGTCCGTGATCACATCTGGGACACCGAACAACCTTCGGTACATCAAAACACAAAAACCCTAATTACGATCATCACCGAACTTTAAGCGTGCGGACCCTACGGGTTCGAGAACTATGTAGACATGACCGAGACACGTCTCCGGTCAATAACCAATAGCGGAACCTGGATGCTCATATTGGCTCCTACATATTCTACGAAGATCTTTATCGGTCAGACCGCATAACAATATACGTTGTTCCCTTTGTCATCGGTATGTTACTTGCCCGAGATTTGATCGTCGGTATCTCAATACCTAGTTCAATCTCGTTACCGGCAAGTCTCTTTACTCGTTCCGTAATACATCATCCCGCAACTAACTTATTAGTTGCAATGCTTGCAAGGCTTGAGTGATGTGCATTACCGAGAGGGCCCAGAGATACCTCTCCGACAATCGGAGTGACAAATCCTAATCTCGAAATACGCCAACCCAACAAATACCTTCGGAGACACCTGTAGAGCACCTTTATAATCACCCAGTTACGTTGTGACGTTTGGTAGCACACAAAGTGTTCCTCCGATAAACGGGAGTTGCATAATCTCATAGTCATAGGAACATATATAAGTTATGAAGAAAGCAATAGCAACAAACTAAACAATCAAGTGCTAAGCTAACGGAATGGGTCAAGTCAATCAGATCATTCTCCTAATGATGTGATCCTGTTAACCAAATAACAACTCATGTCTATGGTTAGGAAACATAACCATCTTTGATCAACGAGCTAGTCAAGTAGAGGAATACTAGTGACACTCTATTTGTCTATGTATTCACACATGTATTGTGTTTCCGGTTAATACAATTCTAGCATGAATAATAAACATTTATCATGATACAAGGAAATAAACAATAACTTTATTATTGCCTCTAGGGCATATTTCCTTCAGTCTCCCACTTGCACTAGAGTCAATAATCTAGATTACACAGTAATGATTCTAACACCCATGGAGCCTTGGTGCTGATCATATTTTGCTTGTGGAAGAGGCTTAGTCAGCGGGTCTGCAACATTCAGATCCGTATGTATCTTGCAAATTTCTATGTCTCCCACATGGACTAAATCCCGAATGGAATTGAAGCGTCTCTTGATGTGCTTGGTTCTCTTGTGAAATCTGGATTCCTTTGCCTAGGCAATTGCACCAGTATTGTCACAAAAGATTTTCATTGGACCCGATGCACTAGGTATGACACCTAGATCGGATATGAACTCCTTCATCCATACTCCTTCATTTGCTGCTTCCGAAGCAGCTATGTACTCCGCTTCACATGTAGATCCCGCCATGATGCTTTGTTTAGAACTGCACCAACTGACAGCTCCACCGTTTAATGTAAACACGTATCCGGTTTGCGATTTAGAATCGTCCGCATTAGTGTCAAAGCTTGCATCAACGTAACCATTTACGATGAGCTCTTTGTCACCTCCATATACGAGAAACATATCCTTAGTTCTTTTCAGGTACTTCAGGATGTTCTTGACCGCTGTCCAGTGATCCACTCCTGGATTACTTTGGTACCTCCCTGCTAGACTTATAGCAAGGCACACATCAGGTCTGGTACACAACATTGCATACATGATAGAGACTATGGCTGAAGCATAGGGAACATCTTTCATTTTCTCTCTATCTTCTGAAGTGGTCGGACATTGAGTCTTACTCAACTTCACACCTTGTAACACAGGCAAGAACCCTTTCTTTGCTTGATCCATTTTGAACTTCTTCAAAACTTTGTCAAGGTATGTGCTTTGTGAAAGTCCAATTAAGCGTCTTGATCTATCTCTATAGATCTTAATGCCCAATATGTAAGCAACTTCACAGAGGTCTTTCATTAAAAAACTCTTATTCAAGTATCCCTTTATGCTATGCAGAAATTCTATATTATTTCCAATCAATAATATGTCATCCACATATAATATCATAAATGCTATAGAGCTCCCACTCACTTTCTTGTAAATACAGGCTTCTCCAAAAGTCTGTATAAAACCAAATGCTTTGATCACACTATCAAAGCGTTTATTCCAACTCCGAGAGGCTTGCACCAGTCCATAAATGGATCGCTAGAGCTTGCACACTTTGTTAGCTCTCTTTGGATCGACAAAACCTTCTGGTTGCATCATATACAACTCTTCTTCCAGAAATCCATTCAGGAATGCAGTTTTGACATCCATTTGCCAAATTTCATAATCATAAAATGCGGCAATTGCTAACATGATTCGGACAGACTTAAGCATCGCTACGGGTGAGAAGGTCTCATCGTAGTCAATCCCTTGAACTTGTCGAAAACCTTTCGCAACAATTCGAGCTTTGTAGACAGTAACATTACCGTCAGCGTTAGTCTTCTTCTTGAAGATCCATTTATTCTCAATTGCTTGCCGATCAACGGGCAAGTCAACCAAAGTCCACACTTTGTTCTCATACATGGATCCCATCTCAGATTTCATGGCTTCTAGCCATTTTGCGGAATCTGGGCTCACCATCGCTTCTTCATAGTTCATAGGTTCATCATGATCTAGTAGCATGACTTCTAGAACAGGATTATCATACCACTCTGGTGCGGATCTTACTCTGGTTGATCTACGAGGTTTGATAGTAACTTGATCTGAAGTTTCATGATCATTATCATTAGCTTCCTCACTAATTGGTGTAGGTATCACAGAAACCGGTTTCTGTGATGTATTACTTTCCAATAAGGGAGCAGGTACAGTTACCTCATCAAGTTCTACTTTTCTCCCACTCACTTCTTTCGAGAGAAACTCCTTCTCTTGAAAAACTCCGAATTTAGCAAAAAGTCTTGCCTTCGGATCTGTGATAGAAGGTGTACCCAAGAGTCTCCTTTGGGTATCCTATGAAGACACATTTCTCCGATTTGGGTTCGAGCTTATCAGGTTGAATCTTTTTCACATAATCATCGCAGCCCCAAACTTTCAGAAACGACAACTTTGGTTTCTTGCCAAACCACAGTTCATAAGGCGTTGTCTCAACGGATTTCGATGGTGTCCTATTTAACGTGAATGCAGCCGTCTCTAAAGCATAACCCCAAAACGATAGCGGTAAATCAGTAAGAGACATCATAGATCGCACCATATCTAGTAAAGTACGATTACGACGTTCGGAGACACCATTACACTGTGGTGTTCCGGGTGGCGTGAGTTGCAAGACTATTCCACATTGTTTCAAATGTAGATCAAACTCGTAACTCAAATATTCTCCTCCATGATCAGATCGTAGAAAATTTATTTTCTTGTTACGATGATTTTCAACTTCACTCTGAAATTCTTTGAACTTTTCAAATGTTTCAGACTTATGTTTCATTAAGTAGATATACCCATATCTGCTTAAATCATCTTTGATGGTGAGAAAATAATGATGTCCGCCACGAGCCTCAACATTCATTGGACCACATACATCTGTATGTATGATTTCCAACAAATTCGTCGCTCTCTCCATAGTACTGGAGAACGGCGTTTTAGTCATCTTACCCATGAGGCACGGTTCGCAAGTACCAAGTGATTCATAATCAAGTGGTTCCAAAAGTCCATCAGTATGGAGTTTCTTCATGCGCTTTACACCGATATGACCTAAACGGCAGTGCCACAAATAAGTTGCACTATCATTATCAACTCTGCATCTTTTGATTTCAACATTATGAATATGTGTATCACTACTATCGAGATTCATCAAAAATAGACCACTCTTCAAGGGTGCATGACCATAAAAGATATTACTCATATAAATAGAACAACCATTATTCTCTGATTTAAATGAATAACCGTCTCGCATCAAACAAGATCCAGATATAATGTTCATGCTCAACGCTGGCACCAAATAACAATTATTTAGGTCTAATACTAATCCCGAAGGTAGATGTAGAGGTAGTGTGCCGACCGCGATTACATCGGCTTTGGAACCATTTCCCACGCGCATCGTCACCTCATCCTTAGCCAATCTTCGCTTAATTCGTAGCCCCTGTTTCGAGTTGCAAATGTTAGCAACAAAACCAGTATCAAATACCCAGGTGCTACTGCGAGCATTAGTAAGGTACACATCAATAACATGTATATCACATATACCTTTGTTCACTTTGCCATCCTTCTTATCCGCCAAATACTTGGGGCAGTTCCGCTTCCAGTGACCAGTCTGCTTGCAGTAGAAGCACTCAGTCTTAGGCTTAGGTCCAGACTTGGGTTTCTTCTCCTGAGCAGCAACTTGTTTGTTGTTCTTGTTGAAGTTCCCTTTCTGTAACATCCCAAATTTTCAATTTGGAATGTTATACATTAGATCATCATGCATATCATATTTTCTTGCATTTTGGTCGATCCTAGAAATTTCACGCAACTCAAGGACCCTCGGAGAGAGAGTTGGAGATTTCGTTATTTTCATATTTGAGTTTTTGTCAAATTTGAAAAGGGGATCATTTGATTTATCTATTTCATCTTCAATTATTTTTCCAATATCAAAAAAATGAGAGAGGGAATAATATGACTTTCCCAAACTTAGGAAAAATGAAGATTTAATGAATAAATCATATTTTGGTTTTCGGTGTTTGTTTGCTTTTTATTTGGATAGGGAAAAATGCGCGTTTTCAAAAAAAATTGCATTCTAGGTCCGGAGTAAAGTTCATTTTGTTCGACTCATTTTTAGGAGTCGGGGAAAATTTACTTTAGAGATTTTGGAGTTCATTTAGATTTTCTTTCTTTTGTTTATCTGCGCGCGAATCCAGTTAAAAAAAAAGGGACCAAGGCCAGCCGGGCCAAAGGCCTAGCCAGCCGGCCGCCTCCCCAGCCAGCGCGCGCGCCAGGCGCAGCGCCAGGCCGCCTCCTCCCTCGCTCTAGGCCGAGTCCCAGAGGGACTCTAGGCCGGTTAGCCCCCCCTTTCCTTGTTTTGTTTTCCCTCTTTTGCTTGCCCCCTACCCCAAGTAATCTCCCCCCACCTATATAAATACACCCCAAACCCCCCCTCTCCTCACATCAATCCCAAGCCCCTCTCCTCCTTAGCCGCGCCCCACCTCGCGCCCCTCACCCGCCGCCGCCGCCCTATAGCCGCCGTCGCCGCTGTTCGCCGGAGCCTCGCCGAGGTTGTCCCGCGCCGCGTCTCTTTTTCTCCCCTCGGTTCAGTTTTTCTTCCAAACCGTTCCGGTTCTTTCTTAACCGTTCTGGTTTCTTTCGTTCTTTGTTTCGGTCTTTTCCGAAACCCTAGATCGGTTTTTGTTCTTCTTTCGGACCGTTCGTCTCAACGAACGTGATCACCGATTGTTCCCGGTTAACGAACGTCCGTTCGTTTAACCGTTCGTCTCTTTCTTCTCGTCGGATTTATTCCGCGATCGTGATCTCAGATCCGATCTTCGTTCTAGTCTTTCTTCTCGCTCGTTTATCGGAATCAGGTGATTCAAGCGCCTGGAGTTTCGTTTCGAAACCGCCATTCCGACTAATCAACTTGAACAAGCCTTTGCTACAGTAAAATTTGACCTAGTTTCAACTTGCTAGAACCGAGTTGTTTTCTTCCGCCGTTTGTTTTCTGTTTCTTTGTTCGGTTCGTTCTTTCTTTGCAACCGGAGTTCTTAAGTTGAACTTTCTGGTTCGTTCTCTTGTTCGAGTTTTACCTGTGCATTAGATGAGTACTTATTGTGTGCTTGTTGTTTGTCTGCGATAGATCACCCGGATTGCGCCGCCTGTTACTTCAAAACCCTAGGTCTCGCGGATCATCAGCAAGGCAAGTAACACTTTGATCATACCTTTTCTACAACCCATGTTTTATTGCATTAGATCAATCCTCTCACATTGCATGATTAGGATCTAATTAAATTGTGGGATGGGATGTAGATGAGGTAGTACCTATTACCTGTTTATTATCAAACCTTTGGGAGTTACTTCTACGTTTGCTTATTATGCCATGCTATGCTAGTAGACGTGGATTGGGTGAGTGATATCCATGACAGATGTGAGTTGTTAATTAATGGTTTATCTAAGGAGGCAACTTAAACACACATCTGGGTGGATTGAGGCACCTGATGTCTATCAGGACTTGCCTGTTTTATTTTGGACCGCCACCCAGGCTCAAAGGGATCATAAGATAATTCATGCTAGAAACTTCCGTGTGCAGCCACATGCTACTATGGGCTCTGGCATAGTTGATTAAGTTGTGCGAACTCTTACGGGGTGGACTAGAAGATGTAGGGGTTGTAGGTGGTACGGTCTACCCCACATGTAAGGTGCTAGCGCTTCTGAAAGACTATGTCTCGGTCATCCATTTCTCAAACACCATGTAGTGCGAGAAAACAAACGGAGGCGATCGAGTCATGTGGGGAAAAGTGCGCAAACCTCTGCAGAGTGTACAAACTAATCATGATTAGACGTGTCCCCGGTTATGGACAACTTGAGTATCTAGTACTTGAATATCATGTGAATCTCAACATGTTACTTCTAATTAATGTTGTTGGGTTTTAATTGTTCACTTAATTGGGATCGGAATGCTGTCAACCATTCTCGATGTTTAACAACTACCATGATAGTTAAATAAATTTATTCCTTTGCAGTAGGGAAAAACTGGCTTTACGCAAAACTGTAACCATAGAGCTTTCCACCAGCCATATATGCATGTAGTATAGCTGTTTCATTTCCATTACTCTCTGTGTGTTACTTTGCCAGCATATTCCATGTGCTGACCCGTTTTTGGGCTACAACTTTTCATGTTGCAGACATTTCAGACGACGAGTAAGGTGCTTTTAGGTCGTGGTTCTATACTTAGTGATGCCGTTGGAGTTGATGGACCCTTTTATCTTCCGAGTCTTCCGCTGTTATCGTTATTAGATGGCCTTAAGCCATATTTATTGTAACAAGTTCTCTTTGAGACAACGATGTAATAAGTGTGTGATTGTCACTCTGCTATAAATCCTTCGATGTACGGTGTGGTGTCAGCATTACTGATCCAGGGATGACACCGGAGCACAGTAGACTTGATCCATTCGGGTCGGGTCGCCACACTTTCTTCTTCCATTTGCCCTTTTTCTTGAAACCGGTGGTCTTATTGACCATCAACACTTGATGCTCCTTCTTGATTTCTACCTCCGCGGCTTTTAGCATCGCGAAGAGCTCAGGAATAGTCTTATTCATCCCTTGCATATTATAGTTCATCGTGAAGCTTTTGTAGCTTGGTGGCAGTGATTGAAGAACTGTGTCAATGACACTATCAACAGGAAGATTAACCTCCAGTTGACTCAAGTGATTATGATAGGCAGACATTTTGAGTATATGTTCACTGAAAGAACTATTGTCCTCCATCTTGCAGCTATAGAACTTATTGGAGACTTCATATCTCTCAATCCGGGCATTTGCTTGAAATATTAACTTCAACTCCTGGAACATCTCATATGCTCCATGACGTTCAAAACGTCGTTGAAGACCCGGTTCTAAGACGTAAAGCATGGCACACTGAACTATCGAGTAGTCATCAGCTTTGCCCTGCCAGAAGTTCATAACATCTGGTGTTTCTCCTGCAGCAGGCTTGGCACTTAGCGGTGCTTCCAGGACGTAATTCTTCTGTGCAGCAATGAGGATAATCCTCAAGTTACGGACCCAGTACGTGTAATTGCAACCATCATCTTTCAACTTTGCTTTCTCAAGGAATGCATTAAAATTCAACGGAACAACAGCACGAGCCATCTATTTACAATCAAACATAGACAAGCAAGATACTATCAGGTACTAAGTTCATGATAAATTTAAGTTCAATTAATCATATTACTTAAGAACTCCCACTTAGAAAGATATCCCTCTAATCCTCTAAGTGATCACGTTATCCAAATCAACTAAACCATGTCCGATCATCACGTGAGATGGAGTAGTATCAATGGTGAACATCAATATGTTGATCATATCTACTATGTGATTCACGCTCGACCTTTCGGTCTCCGTGTTCCGAGGCCATATCTGTTATATGCTAGGCTCGTCAAGTTTAACCTGAGTATTCCGCGTGTGCAACTGTTTTGCACCCGTTGTATTTGAACGTAGAGCCTATCACACCCGATCATCACGTGGTGTCTCAGCACAAAGAACTTTCGCAACGGTGCATACTCAGGGAGAACACTTATACTTTGATAATTTAGTGAGGGATCATCTTATAATGCTACTGTCCATCAAAGCAAGATAAGATGCATAAAAGATAAACATCACATGCAATCAATATAAGTGATATGATATGGCCATCATCATCTTGTACTTGTGATCTCCATGTCCGAAGTACCGTCATGATCACCATCGTCACCGGTGCGACACCTTGATCTCCATCATAGCATCATTGTCGTCTCGCCAATCTTATGCTTCCACGACTATCGCTACTGCTTAGTGATAAAGTAAAGCATTACAGCGCGATTGTATTGCATACAATAAAGCGACAACCATATGGCTCCTGCCAGTTGCCGATAACTCGGTTACAAAACATGATCATCTCATACAATAAAATTTAGCATCATGTCTTGACCATATCACATCACAACATGCCCTGCAAAAACAAGTTAGACGTCCTCTACTTTGTTGTTGCAAGTTTTACGTGGCTGCTACGGGCTTAGCAAGAACCGTTCTTACCTACGCATCAAAACCACAATGATAGTTTGTCAAGTTGGTGCTGTTTTAACCTTCGCAAGGACCAGGCGTAGCCACACTTGGTTCAACTAAAGTTGGAGAAACTGACACCCGCCAGCCACCTGTGTGCAAAGCATGTCGGTAGAACCAGTCTCGCGTAAGCGTACGCGTAATGTCGGTCTGGGCCGCTTCATCCAACAATACCGCCGAACCAAAGTATGACATGCTGGTAAGCAGTATGACTTATATCGCCCACAACTCACTTGTGTTCTACTCGTGCACAACATCAACGCATAAAACCTAGGCTCGGATGCCACTGTTGGGGAACGTAGTAATTTCAAAAAAATTCCTACGCACATGCAAGATCATGGTGATGCATAGCAACGAGAGAGGAGAGTGTTGTCTACGTACCCTCGTAGACCGGCAACGGAAGCGTTGACACAACGTAGAGGAAGTAGTCATACGTCTTCCCGATCCGACCGATCCAAGTACCGAACGTACGACACCTCCGAGTTCTGCACACGTTCAACTCGGTGACGTCCCTCGAGCTCCGATCTAGCAAAGTGTTGAGGGAGAGTTTCGTCAGCACGACGGTGTGATGACGGTGATGATGTTCTACCGTCGCAGGGCTTCGCCTAAGCACCGCTACGATATGACCGTGGCGGAATATGGTGGAAGGGGGCACCGCACACGGCTAAGGAACGATCACGAAGATCAACTTGTGTGTCATGGGGTGCCCCCTTGCCCCCGTATATAAAGGAGGGAGAGGGGGAGGTGCGGCCGGCCCAAGGGGTGCGCCTGGAGAAGTCCTACTCCCACCGGGAGTAGGACTCCCCCCTCTTGCCTTGTTGGAAAAGGAAGGGGGAAGGGAGAAAGAGGAAAGGGGGGCGCCACCCCCCCTTCCTTGTCCTATTCGGACTAGGGGGGAGGGGGCGCGCGGCCTGCCCTTGCCGGCCCTCCTCTTCTCCTTTAGGGCCCATGTAGGCCCAATAACCCCCGGGGGGTTCCGGTAACCCCCCGGTACTCCGGTAAAAATCCGATTTCACCAGGAACGTTTCTGATATCCAAATATAGGCTTCCAATGTATCAATCTTTATGTCTCAACCATTTCGAGACTCCTCGTCATGTCCGTGATCACATCCGGGACACCGAACAACCTTCGGTACAGCAAAATACAAAAACCCTAATTACGATCGTCACTGAACTTTAAGCGTGCGGACCCTACGGGTTCGAGAACTATGTAGATATGACCGAGACACGTCTCCGGTCAATAACCAATAGCGGAACCTGGATGCTCATATTGGCTCCTACATATTCTACGAAGATCTTTATCGGTCAGACCGCATGACAATATACGTTTTTCCCTTTGTCATCGGTATGTTACTTGCCCGAGATTTGATCGTCGGTATCTCAATACCTAGTTCAATCTCGTTACCGGCAAGTCTCTTTACTCGTTCCGTAATACATCATCCCGCAACTAACTTATTAGTTGCAATGCTTGCAAGGCTTGAGTGATGTGCATTACCGAGAGGGCCCAGAGATACCTCTCCGACAATCGGAGTGGCAAATCCTAATCTCGAAATACGCCAACCCAACAAATACCTTCAGAGACACCTGTAGAGCACCTTTATAATCACCTAGTTACGTTGTGACATTTGGTAGCACACAAAGTGTTCCTCCGATAAACGGGAGTTGCATAATCTCATAGTCATAGGAACATATATAAGTTATGAAGAAAGCAATAGCAACAAACTAAACGATCAAGTGCTAAGCTAATGGAATGGGTCCAAGTCAATCACATCATTCTCCTAATGATGTGATCCCGTTAACCAAATAACAACTCATGTCTATGGTTAGGAAACATAACCATCTTTGATCAACGAGCTAGTCAAGTAGAGGCATACTAGTGACACTCTGTTTGTCTATGTATTCACACATGTATTATGTTTCCGGTTAATACAATTCTAGCATGAATAATAAACATTTATCATGATACAAGGAAATAAATAATAACTTTATTATTGCCTCTAGGGCATATTTTCTTCAATGTAGGCATTTGTCTCTTACTACCGCTAAATGTTGTACGTGCAATGCCCGGTGATGTTATGGAGTACGTGACTAAGTACTCTACTACTACTATATTAATTGGAGGCACATGTTAGGTTTATATTTGTTTACGTGTATACCCCGAGACCTTCCAACTAGACGTGTCTTTCTCTCTGGGTCGCACTTTGTATCGTTCATACCACTAGTACAGTAGTACTACTACGTGTGGTCTCCGACCCAGAAGTGGAGACGCTCTACCACGCTGTTCATGTCCCACTCCTTTCGCTGACATGTGGGACATCCAGCACGTGCCATGTGTTTGACACTCCTTCGTCGTAAGAATTGAAACACTAGCATTCATCAGAAATAAAAAATAAATATAAATCACCGTGATACTATACCATGCGGTTTCCTTGCTCCTCGATATCGAAAAGAATACTTCTGCTCGCCGACATGTCGGATGTCGACCATCCTGGTCCACTTGCCATGCCCGTAGAACTCCGAGGGAGAGTCACCCTGGTCGTCGTGCCACACTAATTACCAATGATCCGTCAAATCACAGGCCCAACCTTACCCACTGTGAAGTTGCTCGGATGAAGGAACCATTATGACTTTGTTGAATTCCGCTTCTAGAAGAAAACTACTATACCAGTAGTACTGCTAGCTACAATAGTTACTCCAGCAGAGGCCTCCTTTGGTTCATAGGATAGGAATATGAAAATCATAGGAAGTGAGATGACATGCATCTCAATTCCTATAGAGAAAGAGATGCCATTTGATGCATAGGATAGGAATTTTTCCATTGAGTCTAGGCTAATGTACTGGTAATTTGCTCTAAAAACTACAATAGTAACTAGTAGTACTGGTACATGCTCGTAATTAATTAAACAAACGTACGGGCGACACAGACACACACACTAACTACTACTATTACTTCTCACATGCTGGCCAGACGCCGTCGTTCTCCTTCCCGTCTTTGTCGATGACACCCCATCGTGCTTGGATCTCCGCCGACCTCTCCGCAGTAGTGCGTGCGTCCTCTTATTTCTTGCGGCGGCGGTGTAACATCCCAAATTTTCAATTTGGAATGTTATACATTAGATCGTCATGCATATCATATTTTATTTTGCTTTTGGTTTTGATCCTAGAAAATCCTAAGCAACTCAAGGACCCACGGAGAGAGTTGGGGATTTCGTTATTTACATATTTGAGTTTTCTCAAATTTTGTAAACAGGATCATTTGATTTTATTTATTTTATCGTCAATTATTTCTATTACAAAAATATGAGAGAGGGAATAAAATGACTTTCCCAAAATATAGAAATATTGAGGATTTAATAAAAAAATCAAATAAGTTTTATTTCGGAGTTTTTTGGTATTTTTATTTGAATTTAGGAAAAATGCGCGTTTTTCAAAATTGCATTTAGGACCCAAATAAATGTTCACTTTATCGGGCTTGATTTTAGAAACCCGGGAAAATTTATTTCAGGATTTTTGGAGTCCGTTTAGTATTTCTTTTTATTTTTTTCCGAGCGTAATTATTTTTTAAAAAAAGAGCGGAACCGACTATGGGCCGTACTCGGCCAGGACTCCCCTGGCCGGGGCCTTTATAAGCCGGGGCAAGCCAGCCCGAAGGCCAGCCGCCCCGAAACCCTAGGCCCAGCCGCCGCCAGCCGCCGCCGCCGATCCGCCGGAGCCGCGCGTTGCCCGAGGTTCGCCGCCCTCGAAATCCGTGCCGTTTTTTTAGAAAAAAAATTCCGTTCGTCGTTTTTCTTTTTTGTCGGATTTTTCCACGATTATTTTTTGATCGCGATTTCTGATCCGATTTTCGTTTTAGTATAACTTTTCGCTCGTTTATCGGAATCAGGCGATTCAAGCGCCTGGAGTTTCGTCTCGAAACCCTCTTTCCGAATAATCAACTTAAACAAGTTTTTGCTAGTGTAAAATTTGACTTAGATCCAGATTACTAGAACGAAGTTGTTTTCTTTCGCTGTTTGATTTCTTTTGCTTCGTTCGATTTGATTCTTTTTGCAAACCAGGGTTCTTAAGTTGAACTTTCTGGTTAGATCTTCTATTTGAGTTTTACCTGTGCATTAGATGAGTACTTATTGTATGCTTGTTTGTTCGTCTGCGATAGAATACCCGGAGTGCGCCGCCTGTTACTTTGAATCTCTAGGTTTCGCGGATCATCAGCAAGGCAAGTAACACTTTGATCATACCTTTTTCTACAACCCAGTTTTATTGCATTAGATCAATCCACACACATTGCATGATTAGGATCTAATTAAATTGTGGGATGGGAAGTAGATGAGGTATTACCTATTACCTGTTTATTATCAAACCTTTGGGAGTTATTTTCTACGTTTGCTTATCATGCCATGCTATGCTAGTAGACGTGGATTGGGTGAGTGATATCCATGACAGATGTGAGATTGTTAATTAATGGTTTATCTAAGGTGGCAACCTAAACACACATCTGGGTGGATTGAGGCACCTGGGTATTCCAGCACTTGCCTGTTTTTCTTTGGACCGCCACCTAGGCTCAAAGGGATCATGAGATTATTCATACTAGAAACTTCCGTGTGCAGCCACAAGCCATTATGGGCTCTGGCATAGTTGATTAAGTCGTGTGAACTCTTACAGGGTAGACTAGCAGATTTAGGGGATGTAGGTGGTACGGTCTACCCGATCGTAAGGTGCTAGCGCTTCTGAAAGACTATGTCTCGGTCATCCATTTCTCAAACACCATGTAGTGCGAGAAATCCAACGGAGGCGATCGAGTCTTGTGGGGAAAAGTGCGCAAACCTCTGCAGAGTGTAACAAACTAATCATGGTTAGCCGTGTCCCCAGTTATGGACAAGCTTGAGTATCTAGTACTTGGATTATCATGTGAATCTCAACATGTTACTCTAAAGTAAATTTTGTTGGGTTTAATGATGTTACTTTAATTGGGATTGAGAATGCTGTCAACCATTCTCAATGTTTAACAACCACCATGATAGTAATTAAATTTATTCCTTTGAAGTAGGGAAAAATTGGCTTTACGCAAAAACTGTAACCATAGAGCTTTCCACCAGCCAAATATGCATATAGTATAGCTTTTTCATTCCATTACTCTCTATGTGTTACCTTGCCAGCATATTCCATGTGCTGACCCGTTTTCGGGCTGCAACATTAATATTGCAGACTTTTCAGACGATGATTAAGGAGTTTTTAGGTCGTGGTTCTATACTCAGTGATGCCGTTGGAGTTGATGGACTCACTTATCTTCCAACCCTTCCGTTGTTATCGTTATTAGATGGCCTTAAGCCATATTTATTGTAATAAGTTCTCTTTTGAGAC
Organism: Triticum urartu; assembly: GCF_003073215.2. Classification (NCBI taxonomy): domain Eukaryota; kingdom Viridiplantae; phylum Streptophyta; class Magnoliopsida; order Poales; family Poaceae; genus Triticum; species Triticum urartu. Next base: position 281,061,747 of record NC_053028.1, read on the forward strand.
ACTCGATGTAATAAGTGTGTGATTGCTACTTTGTTATGAATCCTTCGAGTATTGTGTGGTGTCAGCATTACTGATCCAGGGATGACACCGGAGCACAGAGATCAGACTGTTTGAGGTCTGGTCGCTACAGAGATGGTATCAGAGCACACGCTGACTGTAGGACACGACCACTAAGCTAAAGACCTAGATCTCTACTCACTCTCTTCTCTTCTTACCTCTCATCTTTTCTATTCTTTAGGATGGCGGATGCAAGGAACAAGTTTACGCAACCGGATGAAGATGCACCCTTTGGACGCCACTTGAAGGAAGTCACTAGATACCTGAACATAGGAATAGCAAGCTTCACGGGAACCTACAACGCCACTTTACCTGAAGAAGAGCGCTGGATGATTCAAGTTCAAGTTCCAGGAAGGACGTTCATGCCAGTCACTGAGCCCATAGAATTTTCTTTTGATGCACCAACTTGGAGTCTAGGAAAGAGTATGGCAGCTTACATTGCCATGGGACGCATTGGAGAAGTCTACCGCAAGGATCTCAAGGATACTATCTACCAGATTTGCGGACGCCGAGATGAACACTGGGAGATGATCAGCACCAGGAAAGATAGATCAATTGCAGGTTTTATTCAGGAGTTAAATCAGCACATTCGACGACAGGAGAATCAGATGTGTGCCGACATGATAGATCTGAAGAAGGCTAAGACTAGAATCAAGGAACTGGAGGAAGAACTCAAGGCTACACGCGAAGATTATGAAGAAGAAATTGAAGTATTGGTGGAGAAGAATGACGATCTAATCAAGAAGATTGGCATATTTATGGGAGGCCCGACACCAGTAGATGAAGACGAAGAACCCAAGGAGATTAGCCCGGAAGACTACATCATCATTGACGACACCGACTCGGAAGCAGATAATAGCGATGATGACTATGTTGATGAAGCAGGAGCAGATATCATGGAGTCTACAACCGTAGAATATTTCTAGTAGACCACCTCATCAGTAGTAGTAGTCCACCATGTAAATATAGTAGTCCGAGCACTTTGCGATAGCTAGATCGATTGTATGCCTTTGTTTGATTGAATGAAGTGAATTGTTTGCTTTTGCCTCATGTGCATATGGGTAGTGTTTTCTCTTTAGACCCCCTCTATTCTTATATCTCGTCTTTTCTAAACCCTCAGATGCCTCCGAGACGTGACCCCGGATTTGCCTTTCCGCCGAAGCTCACCCAGTTGATCCAGCAGCAGAACACCTTGATGCAGTTGCTAGTTCAGAATCAGAATCAGGGGAACAACAACAACAACCCACCACCACCACCACGACCTGTTGACCACTTAGCCCGTTTTCTTAGGCTGAATCCACCGGTGTTTTCCAGTAGCACCGAGCCGATAGTAGCAGATGATTGGCTCCGTAAGACAGCTAGGGAGTTGACCACAGCAGGATGCACAGATGCGGAGAAGGTGAAGTTTGCCGCACATCAGTTAGAGGGACCCGCAGCATCCTGGTGGGAGAATTTCACAGCCACCTTCCCAGTTGACACTGTCACATGGGACCAGTTTCAGCAGGCTTTTCGTACTGCCCATGTTTCAGCAGGAGCAATGGCCATGAAGAAGCGTGAGTTTCGTAACTTGCGCCAAGGAGGACGGACAGTTGGCCAGTATGTGGAGGAGTTTAGTAAGCTAGCACGTTATGCCCCAGATGACGTTGCCACGGATGCAGCTAAGCAGGAGAAATTCCTGGAAGGACTGAATGATGAGTTGAGTATGCAGTTGATGGTAGCCACCTTCAACAACTACCAGGAGTTGGTAGATCGTGCTCTTATGATTGAAGGGAAGCAGCAGCAAATTGAGAACCGCAAGAGGAAGTATGGACAAGGAAAGTATAATTCAGGAGCTCAGCAGAAGCCACGTTTTACCCCTAGACCGGGAAGACATTTTCAGCATACCCATGGAGTAGGTAGCTCGCACAATCACAATGGCACCAAGAATGGTAATGGGAATGGAGGAAGCAATGGCCAGAACCGTAGCACTCCATCAACCCCAGCCAAGAGAGATCTGAGTCAAGTCACCTGTTTCAAGTGTTCCAAGACCGGACATTATGCCAATGAATGTCCTGAAGGCCAAAACGGCAATGGAAGCTCTGGAAAGAAGCCGAACCCTTTCAACAGGGGATAGGTGAACCACGTTAATGTGGACGAGGTTGAAACTCAGCCCGATGCAGTAATAGGTAAGTTTTTGGTTAAGTCATTTACTGCACTCGTTCTTTTTGATACTGGTGCATCGCATTCATACATCTCAAGGGGATTTGTGGATAAGTATAACCTACCAACCCAAGCCCTTAGGTCACCCATGTTAGTAACCTCGCCAGGAGCAGAGTATGTGGCTAGTCTATGGTGTGATCGGTTACCATTAAGGATTGGTAACTATGTTTTTCCCTCAAACCTAGTAGTATTGGAATCTCAAGGATTGGATGTGATATTAGGCATGGATTGGTTATCAAAGTATGAAGGGAATACTGAGTGTGCTAGTAAGTCAATTTTGCTTACCACACCAGAAGGGAGAAGGATCAAGTATGTATCCCGGCATGTGTCAAAGAGGACCCAAGTAAATTGCCTAACAGGAGTTGTGCAGGAGGAAGTACCAGTGGTAAGGGATTTCCCTGATGTATTTCTAGAAGAGTTGCCAGGCATGCCACCAAATAGAGATATTGAGTTTTTGATTGAGCTTTTGCCAGGTACTGGGCCAATATCGAAGAGACCATATAGGATGCCAGCAAAGGATTTGGTGGAAATTAAGAAGCAGATTAAGGAGTTACTGAATAAGGGATATATTCGCCCAAGCTCTTCACCTTGGGGATCACCAGTACTTCTAGTGGAGAAGAAGGATGGATCGTTAAGGATGGTTGTTGATTATCGAGGATTGAACGAAGTAACAATCAAAAACAAGTACCCGCTACCAATGATCAATGATCCGTTTGATCGATTGCAAGGAGCTAAAGTATTTTCCAAGAGCGATTTGCGATCAGGGTACCATCAGTTGAAGATTCGAGAGCAGGACATACCTAAGACAGCATTCACCAAAAGATATGGACTGTATGAGTATACCGTTATGTCATTTGGTCTGACTAACGCGCCTGCCTATTTTATGAACATGATGAACAAAGTGTTTATGGAGTTTTTGGATAAGTTCGTCGTAGTGTTCATTGATGATATCCTGGTATATTCAAAGAATGAAGAGGAGCATAAGGAGCATTTGCGTTGGTACTTGGAAAGCTCAGAGAACACCAATTATATGCCAAGTTCAGAAAATGTGAGTTTTGGTTGAAGGAAGTAGGATTCCTCAGACACGTTATATCCGGAGAAGGTACAACAGTAGATCCCGCTAAAGTTGAAACCGTGACCAAGTGGGAAGCCCCAACAACAGTTGGAGAGATCCGGAGTTTTCTTGGACTCGCAGGATACTACCGGAGATTTATTGAGAACTTCTCAAAGATTGCGAAGCCTATGAAGGAGTTGCTGAAGAAGGATACTAAGTTCAAATGGACTGAGGAGTGTGAGGCTAGTTTCCAGGAATTGAAGAACCGTTTGGTTACCTCACCAGTGTTGATTTTGCCAGATCAGGCCAAGGATTATGAGGTGTATTGCGACGCTTCACGTCGAGGACTTGGAGCAGTGCTTATGCAGGAAGGGAGAGTTGTTTCGTATGCTTCACAACAACTGAAGCCTCACGAATTGAATTATGCCACGCATGATTTGGAGTTAGCAGCCGTAGTGCATGCCTTGAAGACATGGAGACATTTCCTCATCGGAAATCATTGTGAGGTGTACACGGATCACAAGAGTTTGAAGTACATTTTCATGCAGAAGGAGTTGAACCTCAGACAAAGGAGATGGTTGGAGCTCATCAAGGATTATGATATGAAATTGCATTATCATCCCGGGAAGGCTAATGTAGTAGCAGATGCATTAAGCCGCAAGAGCCATGTCAATACGTTAATGACGGGAGAAATACCCAAGGAGTTAGCAGAAAATCTTCGTGAACTATGTGTGGAAATAGTTCCGAGAGGCTATGTAGTAGCACTAGAGATTCAGTCAACTTTGATGGATAGAATCAGAGAAGCTCAGAAAACTAACAAAGAGATTGCCTCTATAAAGGAGAAACTGAGCAAAGGAAAAGCTAAAGGATTTCGTGAGGATGAGCACGACACCCTATGGTTTGAAGACAGTGTTTATGTACCCAATGACCCGGAGATCAGAACGTTGATTCTGCAAGAGGCACATGATTCACCGTATTCGATTCACCCAGGAAATACCAAGATGTATTTGGATTTGAAGGATATTTTCTGGCGGGCCGGAATGAAGAAGGATATTGCGGAGTATGTAGCAGTTTGTGACGTATGTCAGAGAGTAAAGGCAGAGCATCAGAAGCCAGCAGGATTGTTGCAACCATTGCCGATACCCGAATGGAAGTGGGATAAGCTAGGCATGGATTTTATCACGGGATTACCAAGGACTCGCTCAGGCTATGACTCGATTTGGGTTGTAGTTGATCGATTGACGAAGGTAGCTCATTTCATCCCAGTAAAGACCACTTACACCAGTGCTAAGTTGGCGAAGATATACATGACCAGGATCGTATGTCTGCATGGAGTTCCGAGGAGCATCGTATCAGATAGAGGAACCCAGTTTACCTCAAAGTTCTGGAAGCAGTTGCATGAGACTTTGGGTACTAGGCTAGAATTTAGTATTCATCCGCAGACAGATGGACAGACTGAGAGAGTCAATCAGATTTTGGAGGATATGCTGAGAGCTTGTGCGCTGGATTATGGATCTAGTTGGGACGATAATTTGCCATATGCAGAGTTCTCTTACAATAATAGCTATCAGACCAGTTTGAAGATGGCCCCTTTTGAAGCTCTGTACGGAAGGAGGTGCAGGACATCGTTGTCATGGGACGAAGTTGGAGACCGCCAGTTGTTTGGACCAGATCTAATTAAAGAGTCTGAACAGAAGGTGAAGTTGATTCGCGATAGGCTCAAGGTAGCCCAGTCCAGGCAGAAGAGCTACGCAGATTCTAAACGCAAAGAGACAGTTTACGAAGTTGGAGACAGAGCTTATCTTCGAGTATCCCCACTTCGAGGGATTAAGCGTTTTGGAGTTAAGGGGAAGTTAGTGCCACGATTTGTAGGGCCATCTCGAGTTTTGGAGCGTATGGGAGAAGTGGCCTACAAGTTGGAATTGCCAGGAGGATTGACACGAGTTCATGATGTGTTCCACGTTTCTCAGTTGAAGAAGTGTCACGCGGAGATGGCTGACATACCTTTGAGAGACACAGTGCCATTAGAAGCAATTCAGTTGGATAACGATTTGACCTATGAGGAGAAACCAGTCAAGATTCTCGAGTTTGCCAGCCGAGTCAGTCGCAGCAAGGTTATCAAGTTTTGCAAAGTTCAGTGGAGCAACCACATGGAGGATGAAGCCACCTGGGAGCGAGAGGAAGATTTGCTCAAGGACCACCCTCACCTATTTTCTAGCCAACCCGAATCTCGAGGGCGAGATTCATCTTAAGGGGGGTAGGTTTGTAACATCCAAAATTTTCAATTTGGAATGTTATACATTAGATCGTCATGCATATCATATTTTATTTTGCTTTTGGTTTTGATCCTAGAAAATCCTAAGCAACTCAAGGACCCACGTTGAGAGTTGGGGATTTCGTTATTTACATATTTGAGTTTTCTCAAATTTTGTAAACAGGATCATTTGATTTTATTTATTTTATCATCAATTATTTTTATTACAAAAATATGAGAGAGGGAATAAAATGACTTTCCCAAAATATAGAAATATTGAGGATTTAATAAAAAAATCAAATAAGTTTTATTTCGGAGTTTTTTGGTATTTTTATTTGAATTTACGAAAAATGCGCGTTTTTCAAAATTCCATTTAGGGCCCAAATAAATGTTCACTTTATCGGGCTTGATTTTAGAAACCAGGGAAAATTTATTTCAGGATTTTTGGAGTCCGTTTAGTATTTATTTTTATTTTTTTTCCGAGCGTAATTATTTAAAAAAGAAAGAGCGGAACCGACTATGGACCGTACTCGGCCAGGACTCCCCTGGCCGGGGCCTTTATAAGCCGGGGCAAGCCAGCCCGAAGGCCAGCCGCCCCGAACCCCTAGGCCCAGCCGCCGCCAGCCGCCGCCGCCGATCCGCCGGAGCCGCGCGTTGCCCGAGGTTCGCCGCCCGCCTTGTTTTCTGTGCTGTTAAAAAAAATTCTGTTCGTCGTTTTTCTTTTTCGTCGGATTTTCTCGCCGGTTATTTTCTGATCGCGATTTCTGATCCGATTTTCGTTTTAGTATAACTTTTCGCTCGTTTATCGGAATCAGGCGATTCAAGCGCCTGGAGTTTCGTCTCGAAACCCTCTTTCCGAATAATCAACTTAAACAAGTTTTTGCTACTGTAAAATTTGACTTAGATCCAGATTACTAGAACGAAGTTGTTTTCTTTCGCCGTTTGATTTCTTTTGCTTCGTTCGATTTGATTCTTTTTGCAAACCAGGGTTCTTAAGTTGAACTTTCTGGTTAGATCTTCTATTTGAGTTTTACCTGTGCATTAGATGAGTACTTATTGTATGCTTGTTGTTTGTCTGCGATAGAATACCCGGAGTGCGCCGCCTGTTACTTTGAATCTCTAGGTTTCGCGGATCATCAGCAAGGCAAGTAACACTTTGATCATACCTTTTCTACAACCCAGTTTTATTGCATTAGATCAATCCTCACACATTGCATGATTAGGATCTAATTAAATTGTGGGATGGGAAGTAGATGAGGTAGTACCTATTACCTGTTTATTATCAAACCTTTGGGAGTTATTTTCTACGTTTGCTTATCATGCCATGCTATGCTAGTAGACGTGGATTGGGTGAGTGATATCCATGACAGATGTGAGATTGTTAATTAATGGTTTATCTAAGGTGGCAACCTAAACACACATCTGGGTGGATTGAGGCACCTGGGTATTCCAGCACTTGCCTGTTTTTCTTTGGACCGCCACCCAGGCTCAAAGGGATCATGAGATTATTCATACTAGAAACTTCCGTGTGCAGCCACAAGCCATTATGGGCTCTGGCATAGTTGATTAAGTCGTGCGAACTCTTACAGTGGTAGACTAGCAGATGTAGGGGATGTAGGTGGTACGGTCTACCCGATCGTAAGGTGCTAGCGCTTCTGAAAGACTATGTCTCGGTCATCCGTTCTCAAACACCATGTAGTGCGAGAAACCAAACGGAGGCGATCGAGTCTTGTGGGGAAAAGTGCGCAAACCTCTGCAGAGTGTAACAAACTAATCATGGTTAGCCGTGTCCCCGGTTATGGACATCTTGAGTATCTAGTACCTGGATTATCATGTGAATCTCAACATGTTACTCTAAAGTAAATTTTTGTTGGGTTTAATGATGTTACTTTAATTGGGATTGAGAATGCTGTCAACCATTCTCAATGTTTAACAACCAACCATGATAGTTAAATAAAATTTATTCCTTTGCAGTAGGGAAAAATTGGCTTTACGCAAAACTGTAACCATAGAGCTTTCCACCAGCCAAATATGCATATAGTATAGCTTTTTCATTCCATTACTCTCTATGTGTTACCTTGCCAGCATATTCCATGTGCTGACCCGTTTTCGGGCTGCAACATTAATATTGCAGACTTTTCAGACGATGATTAAGGAGTTTTTAGGTCGTGGTTCTATACTCAGTGATGCCGTTGGAGTTGATGGACTCACTTATATTCCAAGCCTTCCGCTGTTATCGTTATTAGATGGCCTTAAGCCATATTTATTGTAATAAGTTCTCTTTTGAGACACTCGATGTAATAAGTGTGTGATTGCTACTTTGTTATGAATCCTTCGAGTATTGTGTGGTGTCAGCATTACTGATCCAGGGATGACACCGGTGCACAGAGATCAGACTGTTTGAGGTCTGGTCGCTATAGGCGGGCCTCTCTTTTCTTGAGTGCTTTCTGACTTTTCCGCTCCCTCTGTGCGGCTTTGGCCGCCTCATGCTCTACCGCCCATTCGGTCTTGGCATCTTCAAATTCCGCCCACATAGGTGTGAGGTCGCGAGCAGCGATGAACTCGGCACGGCGGGATGCCACCGCTTCCCTACCATTCTGTGTGCGGTCGTGGGCGGCGAGGAACTCGGCGCAGCGGGATGCCATGGCATCCTTACCGGTTAGTGTGCGACGCGTTGGCATGAACGATTCTTGGTGACAGCACTGGTGGTCGTCGAAGGCTAGCTGGCGACAAGAGCGGTTGCATGGACGCCTGGTTGTCAATACGTGTCACATACATGTAATGCCCTGGATGCAACTTTCCATATTTGTAACTCTGACTCTTGCCATTTTCGGCTTTAAGTTATGAGATTCCCTTCGTGGTTGGGTTTTGTCTTCGTCTTGCATTTTGTTCATGTCATGCATTTCATATCATGCCATCATGTGCATCGCATTTGCATTCGTGTTCGTCTCATGCATCCGAGCATTTTCCCCGTTGCCCGTTTTGCAATCCGACACTCCCACATGCACCGGCGCACCCCTCTTGTCTCCTTTCGTGAGTGGGTGTTAAACATTCTCGTAATGGAACAAGATTTTCCAAGTGGCCTTGGTACATCACCGGTAGACCGCCTGTCAAATTTCGTTCCATTTGGAGGTCGTTTGATGCTCCAACGGTTAACTGGGTAACCGCAAATGCCTCTTTGTGTTGCAGCCCAACACCCCTCCAAATCAGCCCAATAAACCATCTAAACCACTTCCATGTCCTCCATCGTCGGATCACGATCGTGTGGGCGAAAACTACACCTCATTTGGACACTCCTACCTCCCTCTACCTATAAATATGTGCCCCTCCCCGGAATTCGCGGTCTAACCCTAGTCATTTTCCTCCTCGCACCGCCGGACATGTCCATCCGCACCGGACATGTCGCTCCGCCCAATCACTCGCTGCTACGTCACCCCTTTCCACCCTGCAGCCAACCAGAATCGGCCACTTCACCCCGCGCCCTCCCCACTTTGCCGTCGGCCCGCGAGGCCCAAATCTAGCCCGCGTGAGCCCGCGCGCCGCCGCCGCCTGGCCCGTCCACCTGCCTCCTCGTGCCTCGGCGGACCCGGTCAGCGCCGCCGCCGGTCGCCACCAGCGTCCCACGCCACCGCCTCCCTTCTCCGACCCAAGCGGCGCTACCACCCGCCATCGCGTACCTTCTTGTCGCCACCCGAGCTCTTCAGCGCCGCCGCCCTGCCGAAGTTGCTTCCTCCATCGCCGGCCATGGCGCCTCCACCTCGCTTCGGCCTCGATCCAGCCGGATCCGGGATCCCTCAAGCCAGAGCCGTTCGTTGCCGGTGCCGGTGCCCTCTCCCTCACCTCCAGCCGCCGTCCTCTTCTTCCCCGTCAAGTCTGGCGACGAACCCCGGCGAACCTCGTAATCCGTGCGAAACCCTAGATCTGTTTCGAAGGGTGAGATTTCACTAAGTCCTTTTTCTGCAATATTTTATGCCCCTTCATCGCCTCATATCACAGTGACCGTGACTCCGATTCATGCATATGATATGTCGAATTGTTCGTCTCGTCGAGCTCTTCACGTTAGAGGCATTTCCATGCATGTTACTCTCTGTTATGATGCCATTTTCTTTGATGCGAGAGAGCTATAAAATTTTAGGAGCTGGTACTTATCAGATCATGTTGATTTGTCATTTTTGTTGCATTTGATGTGTGCATCATATGAGCATACTTATTTTTATGCCATGTAAACTTGATGCTACAGTGAGATCCATGCTTATTTTGGGATACTTCAGTAAGGATGTTTTGAACATGTGGTTATGCTCTATCCGTCCATGCCCCTGTTTGCAATTATGGAGTTGACTAGCATGTCTTGTTCTTGCTCTACTTTTGCTATAAAATGTTCCTGGTAGGATGTTAACATGTTAATCAATTTTGTCATGCTTGTTGTTAGTGATCCATGCTTCCTATGAACTTGCTCTTGCCATTGTTAGCTTTATGAACATGTCATCCTGCTATTGGTATGCTTATATTGTCATGAAATGCTTTGTGGTGAGTGGCATGAGCTCGCAAAGTTGCTATCGTGAATCTGTTTATGCCATGCTCTGTTTTTCTGCTAAGTCTGAAACTGTTAATAAAACTTGTTATGTTTAGATGGGTGCCATCATATCTTCTACGCCTTTTTGGCCCATGTTCAGTAAGAGTCTTGTGCTCTATGCATTTAGTAGAATCATGCCATGCTTTTGTTTGCTACGATATGTTCCTGTAGCATATTTTTTGCTTGATCTAAACATTGCTTCCTGATGCTGTTTATGCCGTGTTAGTATTTTCACTAAGGCTGTGAAGCTGATATCTTTTGCACTTTTGCCATGCTTGTTTGAACCTGTTCTATTGTGACTTGGCCGTAGCTCAATGTTCATGTTTTGTCAAGCATCTCTTGTGCATCACTGCCATATGCTTTGTTGCTATGTTGGAGTGCATTAGCTTAGTTTCTTGTTGCATTCTAAGTGGCATCGTGCTGTTAATCGCAGAATAACACCATTCTTGTTTTGCTTGCCATTTGCAAACCGTGCATCCATTTCCGGTGATCTTTATATCGATTTCAACCGAAATCATCTCATCTTTCCAGCGGCACACTTGGTTTGCCAAGTTGATTCCTTGATCATTCTTTCTCTTCTGGAGCACGATATGCATTGCATATCATATGTGGCATATCATGCCATGTATTGCATCATGTTTCTTGTGCATTGCACCGTGATTGATTGTTGTTCCATTGCTTGTGTTATTACGAGGATCAAGCTTTCGACAACTCTGAGAACTTTGTAGGCAAGATGGCCATACCCTCGAAATCATTTCTATATTTGCTTGCTAGTTGTTCGTTTTATCGCGATGTCGCGCTACCTACCACTTGCTTATCATGCCTCCCATATTGCCATGTCAAGCCTCTAACCCACCTTCCTAGCAAACCGTTCTTTGGCTATGTTACCGCTTTTGCTCAGCCCCTCTTATAGCTTTGCTAGTTGCAGGTGAAGATGAAGTTTGTTCCATGTTGGAACATGGATTTGTTGGGATATCATTATTATATCTTATTTACTTTAATGCATCTATATACTTGGTAAAGGGTGGAAGGCTCGGCCTTATGCCTGGTGTTTTGTTCCACTCTTGCCGCCCTAGTTTCCATCATACCGGTGTTATGTTCCTTGATTTTGCGTTCCTTACGCGGTTGGGTGTTATGGGAACCCCTTGACAGTTTGCTTTGAATAAAACTCCTCCAGCAAGGCCCAACCTTGGTTTTAACATTTGTCACCTAAGCCTTTTCCCTTGGGTTCTGCAGACTCAAGGGTCATCTTTATTTTTAACCCCCCCCCCGGGCCAGTGCTCCTCTGAGTGTTGGTCCAAAATGGAGCCACTTGCGGTGCCGCCCTGAGGCAACTTGGGGTATCGTCGGTTGCCGTATGTAGTGTCCATCCAGTGTGCCCTGAGAACGAGATACGTGCGAATCCTATCAGGATTTGTCGGCACATCGGGCGACTTTGCTGGTCTTGTTTTACAATTATCGAAATGTCTTGCAACCGGGATTCCGAGACTGATCGGGTCTTCCCGTGACAAGGAATATCCTTCATTGACCATGAGAGCTTGTGATGGGCTAAGTTGGGACACCCCTGCAGGGTATAAACTTTCAAGAGCCATGCCCGCGGTTATGTGGTAGATGGGAATTTGTTAATATCCGGTTGTAGAGAACTTGAGATGCATCGACCGCATGTGTAGCCGTGATGGTCTCTTTTCGACGGAGTCCGGGAAGTGAACACGGTTCTTGTGTTATGCTCGAACGTAAGTAGTTTCAGGATCACTTCTTTATCACTTCTAGCTTCTCGATCGTGCGTTGCTTCTCTTCTCGCTCTTATTTGCGTAAGTTAGCCACCATATATGCTTAGTGCTTGCTGCAGCTCCACCTTACTACCCTTTCCTACCCTTAAGCTTAAATAGTCTTGATCTCGCAGGTGTGAGATTTTTGAGTCCTCGTGACTCACGGATACTTCCAAATAGATGCAGGTGCCGATGATGCCAGTGCAGGGGATGCTACTGAACTCAAGTGGGAGTTTGATGAGGATTCGGGCCATTACTATGTTCCTTTTCCAGATGATCAATAATGGAGCCCAGTTGGGACGATCGGGGATCTAGCATTTGGGGTTGTCTCCATAGTCGGACCTTTGATTGTACTTTGGATGATGTATGAACTATTTATGTATTGTGTGAAGTGGCGATTGTAAGCCGACTCTTTATCCCTTTCTTATTCAGTACAAGGGATGTGTAAAGATTACCCCTCTTGCGACAAGCCTACCATGCGACTATGCCTCTAAGTCGTGCCCCGACACGTGGGAGATATAGCCGCATTGTGGGTGTTACAAGTTGGGAATCAGAGCCTTCCCCGACTTAGGAGCCCCCTGCTTGCTCGAACCGCTGACGTTGTTGAGTCTAGAACAAAATGTTTTGAGTCTTAGGATTATATATATCGGAGAGTATGATTCTTTTTACTCCTCAGTCCCTTCGTCGCTCTGGTGAGGCCTCCTGATGTAGAAGTTTTGACTCTCCTCTCCTCAAATTTCACGAATTTTTTTAGGATCACGCGGGTATCTTGGAATCGTTCGGATAGTCTTGTGACGATAACATTGTTCTTGGTGCGTCCTGACATTTAGGGGTTGTGGCAGTGTCCTGGGGAGTTGAGCTCCGAGGTGTCGTCGTCACAATTTTATCGTTGCAGTTCTGGAATGCCTGAGTTCGCCGACATCGAAAATCTCTTTTATGTAGTTGTTGGTGAGATAACCTCGACGCCACCCAGTACTGGGGCGGGAGTTTCGGAGTATTGCCATAACTCGTATAACGGATTCTTTTCGAAGGTTGAGGTACATGATTTCCGAAGGTTTACTGGTTATGTGTTGAAGGATGGATACAGCTGGATGTAGGTATTGTTAGTTTTGGGTGAGATATTATGCTTCCCCTGTATCCCCAACACCTGATTGCATAACTAGAAAGTTTCGGGAGTTTATAAGTGGGAATTCAAGTATCTCGTAGGAAATCTTTCCAACAGACACATGATACGATATGGGGTCTATCATATGTTTGTTTCGGCTTATCATGCAAGCCAAATCCTTTGTTTTGTTATGGTTTGTGGTATTCGAGTTGCTTCAACGTCAAGTGTGGATTCCATACCTTTCCTCAGTGGTGTTCTCATATTCCTATGTGAATACTAATCCTTCATGATAATCAAGATTGTCATGTCAATCCTTTTCAACGGGTGTGCTTCTCTTCAAGTTAATCCCATCCTTTCAATATTTGCTAGATCAATTCTCAGTTTTGTCAACGGTGTTTGTTTCATCTGTCCCAAGTTGTCTTTGTTTTTCCCGCCGTCCCACCCTTTTCTTGAAGGACTCATATTTCTTTGTCAAGTATCCTTTTATTGATGTGAAGTCTCTCCATTATTTTCCGTCAACGTTCTTACTCCGGTGATTCCCAGGAAGATGCTAATGGAGCTTCAAGTTCATCATTCTTCTTTTTTTTCTTCTCCGGTGGATGCGATTCAAGCTTTTGGTTTTGATTATACCCCTTTCCTCATTTCAAATGTTTTCTCATGTCGGTGCACCTCTTAATCATTCACCTCTCTCTATTCATAGCCGAAGTGCTGAAGATATCTCAGAAGATTCAAGTTTCCATTCTCAATTCTCTCAAGTTCTTTTGAGGATGTTACCTCTTTCAAGCCATTTAAATCAACCGGTGCAGTCTCCCTTTCAAGTAATCGTTCGAAGGTGTTTCTTTTGAGTGGGCCCTAACCCGTAGGTATTTTCCTAGGATCTTACCTGACTCTTCTATTTTCCCAGAGCTACCCTCAAATTCTTTTCGAAGTTTGACGTAAGAATGATTTATCATCAGTCATATGTCTTTCTCCAAACATCTTTCAAATTCTTTCATCGTTGGCTCAAGCTCTTTGCTTTTGATTCTCCTGGAGTGTCCAAACATTTCTTTCTGGTGGTTTTAGCCATCATTCTCAACATTCGAAGACCGAAGAAGAGTTTCTCTGCAATCATATCCGTTCTTCCAAAGATTCATGGGTATAGCGTTATGCCATCCTCTCATAATTGTTTTCGATTGTGAGAATTCTTTTCACCCATCCAGAGCAATTCAGGATTCTTTTCAGTTTGATTCATCCAAAGGCCATCATCTCAGAATTATCCATCCCAGCTTTCAACTCTCGTTCTCGAATTCTTCCGGTGCATCATTCAAGTATTCTCTAATCAACTCGTGATCTATTCGTTCTCGTTTATCTAAATTCTCTCAAGTACCTTCGTTCTTTTTATAGTTCTTCCCGGTGTTTTGTTTATCTTTTCTTCGTTCATTTTCAATTCTTATGGTGGTTCGTTCAAGTTTTCTCTTCCTTCGTTATCATAGCAATTTATTCGTTGGTTAAATCCTACTGGTGGTCCATTAAGTTCGCGCTATATCTCTCTTCAATCTTTTCAAGAAGAATAAGTAGTATGCCAAATCCATGCTTGTCATCAATCTAAATTGATGAAGGATAAGCATAATGTAATTATTATTCTTGTTTCATCCAAGTGATTAATTCCTTATTCCGGAGATTCATCAAAATTCTTGATCTCATTTGTTCATCTTTCTTTTTGGAGTTCCAAGTTTTTTCTCGATTATATCATCGCGAAGCTCCATTTAATCAATGCAAGGGTTCATCTTATTCTTTATCTATCCGGAGTTCTTCGAGAGTTTCTTCATGGTGGCTTGTCTAGGATTCTGTTCATTCTCAATTGTTCTTCAAGATCTCTCTCGAAGTCATGACCCGCCAAGCTATACTCTCAAATAAACATGGTAATAAACACATGTCTTGTTTTGAGGAGTTCAAGCTTTCTTCATCTTGCATTTCGAAGTGTAATTCTTTTTATCTTATCTTTTCAGGTGGTGTTATGTCATTCTTGACAATTTCCCTTCGTGTTTCATGATTCGCAAGTTGTTAAGAATGAGATATTTAAACCCATCATTTTCTTTCTTGGAATTATCTTGGGTTATATTTCACCTAAAGCTTTCCCTAAGGATTGTTGCTAATTATGGTGCTTATAAATGACCCAAGTTCTTCATTTATCCTCTTGGTGAAATAAGCTTCTCGTCTTCTTGTTGATATCAATCCAATCTTTTGTTTCCATAGTGGCAGAATTTCACCTCAATTTTGAGAAGTTTTCCAGAAGCCCACTACAAGTTTATTCATTTTGTTGTTGGTTTTCCAACAAGTCCGTTATAACCTTCTTGGAAGGGTTCTCTCCAAGCTCTTTTGTGGTAGAAGTTGGCATTTTCTTCTCCATTCTTTCATTCCAATGATCTATCTTCTATTCTCTCTTCCGGAGGCATTGTGATGTTGCTCTCTTTACTCATCATCTCGAAGTATGAGGATCGTGTTCTTTTCATGCTTATCCATTTAACCGGAGTGTTGTCCCCTCTGCTCAGGTTCTTTTCATCTTATCAACTCTTAGATCTCTTTTCAACCGGAGTGCTGTCCGAATTTGTTCTTCCTTGTTCCTCTTTTTCTAACGGAGTGTTTTCAACTTTGTTCATCTTCATGGTATTCTTTTCTCGAAAATGGTTTAACCTCTCAAGGTTCTTTGCTTTCACTCATTTATCAAAGAAGCAGCTTAGTTTTACCTCTTCTCTTCCTCTTCCATTTTTCCCTCCAGTGCCATCCTAGATCTCGGGACGAGATCCTCTCGTAGTGGTGGAGTGTTGTAACGCCCCGGATGCAACTTTCCATATTTGTAACTCCGACTCTTGCCATTTTAGGCTTTAAGTTATGAGATTCCCTTCGTGGTTGGGTTTTGTCTTCGTTTTGCATTTTGTTCATGTCATGCATTTCATATCATGTCATCATGTGCATCGCATTTGCATTCGTGTTCGTCTCATGCATCCCAGCATTTTCCCCGTTGTCCGTTTTGCAATCCGACACTCCGACATGTACCGGTGCACCCCTCTTGTCTCCTTTTATGAGCGGGTGTTAAACGTTCTCAGAATGGACCGAGATTTGCCAAGTGGCCTTGGTACATCACCGGTAGACCGCCTGTCAAATTTCATTCCATTTGGAGGTCGTTTGATGCTCCAACGGTTAACCGGGTAACCGCAAAGGCCTCTTTGTGTTGCAGCCCAACACCCCTCCAAATCAGCCCAATAAACCATCTAAACCACTTCCATGTCCTCCATCGTCGGATCACGATCGTGTGGGCGAAAACTACACCTCATTTGGACACTCCTACCTCCCTCTACCTATAAATATGTGCCCCTCCCCGGAATTCACGGTCTAACCCTAGTCATTTTCCTCCTCGTGCCGCCGGACATGTCTGCCGGACACGTCGCTTCGCCCAATCACTCGCTGCCATGTCACCCCTTTCCATCCCGCAGCCAACCAGAACCGGCCACCTCACCCCGCGCCCTCCCCACTTCGTCGCCGGACCGCGGGGCCCAGATCTGGCCCGCACGCCGCCGCCGCCTGGCCCGTCCACCCGCCTCCTTGCGCACCCGCGCGCCTCGCTGGACCCGGTCAGCGCTGCCGCTGCCCGCAACGTCGGTCGCCACTGGCGTCTCGCGCCACCGCCCCCTTCTCCTACCCGAGCGGCGCCACCACCTGCCGCCGCGTACCCGCTCGTCGCCACCCGAGCTCTTTAGCACCGCCACCCTGCCATAGCACCGCCCCGCCGGAGTTGCTTCCTCCATCACTGGCCATGGCGCCTCCACCTTGCCTCCACCTCGCTTCGGCCTCGATCCGGCCGGATCCAGGATCCCTCAAGCCCGAGCCGTTCGTTCCCGGTGCCGGCGCCCTCACCCTCACCTCCGGCCGCCGTCCTCTTCTTCCCCGTCAAGTGAGGCGACGAACCTCGCGAACCTCGTAATCCGTGTGAAACCCTAGATCTGTTTCGGAGGGTGAGATTTCACTAAGTCGTTTTTTGCAATATTTTATGCCCCTGTTCATCGTCTCATATCTCGGTGACCGTGACTCCAATTCATGCATATGATATGTCAAATTGTTCGTCTCGTTGAGCTCTTCACGTTAGAGGCACTTCCATGCATGTTCGTGTTCATTGTGATGCCATTTTCGTTGATGCAAGAGTGCTATAAATTGTTAACTGATGGTACTTATCAGATTATAAGGTTTTGTCATTTTGTTGCTTTTGATGTGTGCATCTTATGAGCATGAGGTCTACATGAGTTTTGAACTACAACATGCCATCTTTGCAGGGGTCCTTGTCTTGCATTTTTGTGATCTATGTGGTGACTAGCACAAGCATTCAAACTAGGCTCCATGATGTTGCTGTTTTCAGGGACTTGCGATTTTGCTAAGTCTTCTTCCTGCTGTTATTTTTGTGCCATGTAAACTTGACGCTACAGTGAGATCCATGCTTATTGTGGGATACTTCAGTAAGGATGTTTTGAACATGTGATTATGCTCTATCCATCCATGCCCATGTTTGCAATTATGGAGTTGTATAGCATGTCTTGTTCTTGCTCTACTTTTGCTATAAAATGTTCCTGGCAGGATGTTAACATGTTAATCAATTTTGACATGCTTGTTGTTAGTGATCCGTGCATCCTATGAACTTTCCCTTGCCATGGTAAGATTCATGAACATGTTATCTTGCTGTTGGTATGCTTATATTGTCATGAAATGATTTGTGGCGAGTGGCATGAGCTCGTTCTGCTAAGTCTGAAACTGTTAATAAAACTTGCTATGTTTACATGGGTGCCATCATATCTTTTGTGCCTTTTTGGCCCATGTTCAGTAAGAGTCTTTTGCTCCATGCATTTACTAGAATCATGTCATGCTTTTGTTTTCTGTGGTTTGTTCCTGTAGCATGTTTTTTTCTTGCTCTAAACATTGCTACCTGATGTTGTTTATGCCGTGTTAGTATTTTCACTAAGGCTGCAAAGCTGATATCTTTTGCACTTTTGCCATGCTTGTTTGAACCTGTTCTAGTGTGATTTGGCCGTAGCTCAGTGTTCATGTTTTGTCAAGCATCTCTTGTGCATCACTGCCATATGCTTTGTTGCTATGTTGGAGTGCAGTAGCTTAGTTTCTTGTTGCATTCTAAGTGGCATCGTGTTGTTAATCGCAGAATAGCACCATTCTTGTTTAGCTTGCCATTTGCAAACCGTGCATCTGTTTTCGGTGATCTTTATATCGATTTCAACCGAAACCATCTCATCTTTCTAGCGGCACACTTGGTTTGCCAAGTTGATGCCTTGATCATTCTTTCTCTTCCGGAGCACGCATATGCATTGCATATCATATCTTGCATATCATGCCATGTATTGCATCATGTTGCTTGTGCATTGCACCGTGATTGATTGTTGTTCCATTGCTTGTGTTTTTGCTTTGGGTAGAGCCAGGAGACGAATATGTGAATGAGGAACCTGTTGAGTATGCTTATGAGGATCAAGCTTTCGACAACTCTGAGAACTTTGCAAGCAAGATGACCATACCCTCGAAATCATTTCTATCTTTGCTTGCTATTTGTTCGTTCTATCGCTATGTTGTGCTACCTACCACTTGCTTATCATGCCTCCCATATTTCCATGTCAAGCCCCTAACCCACCTTCCTAGCAAACTGTTGTTTGGCTATGTTACCGCTTTTGCTCAGCCCCTCTTATAGCGTTACTAGTTGCAGGTGAAGATGAAGTTTGTTCCATGTTGGAACATGGATTTGTTGGGATATCATTAGTATATCCTATTTACTTTAATGCATCTATTTACTTGGTAAAAGGTGGAAGGCTCGGCCTTATGCCTGGTGTTTTGTTCCACTCTTGCCGCCCTAGTTTCCGTCATACCGGTGTTATGTTCCTTGATTTTGCGTTCCTTACGCGGTTGGGTGTTATGGGAACCCCTTGACAGTTCGCTTTGAATAAAACTCGTCCAGCAAGGCCCAACCTTGGTTTTAACATTTTCCACCTAAGCCTTTTCCCTTGGGTTCTGCAGACTCAAGGGTCATCTTTATTTTTAACCCCCTGGGCCAGTGCTCCTTTGAGTGTTGGTCCAAAACAGAGCCACTTGCGGTGCCGCCCCGAGGCAACTTGGGGTATCGTCGGTTGTCGTACGTAGTGTTCATTCGGTGTGCCCTGAGAACTAGATACGTGCGACTCCTATCTGGATTTGTCGGCACATCGGGCGGCTTTGCTGATCTTGTTTTACCATTGTCGAAATGTCTTGTAACCGGGATTCCGAGACTGATCGGGTCTTCCCGGGAGAAGGAATATCCTTCGTTGACCGTGAGAGCTTGTGATGGGCTAAGTTGGGACACCCCTGTAGGGTATAAACTTTCAAGAGCCATGCCCGTGGTTATGTGGCAGATGGGAATTTGTTAATATCCGGTTGTAGAGAACTTGACACTTAACTTAATTAAAATGCATCAACCGCGTGTCTAGCCATGATAGTCTCTTCTCGGCGGAGTCCGGGAAGTGAACACGGTTCTTGTGTTATGCTTGAACGTAAGTAGTTTTAGGATCACTTCTTGATCACTTCTAGCTTCTCAACCGTGCGTTGCTTCTCTTCTCGCTCTTATTTGCGTAAGTTAGCCACCATATATGCTTAGTGTTTGCTGCAGCTCCACGTCACTACCCTTTCCTACCCTTAAGCTTAAATAGTCTTGATCTCGCGGGTGTGATATTGCTGAGTCCTCGTGACTCACGGATACTTCCAACCAGATGCAGGTGCCAATGATGCCAGTGCAGGGGACGCTACCGAACTCAAGTGGGAGTTCGATGAGGATTCGGGCCGTTACTATGTTCCTTTTCCTGATGATCAGTAGTGGAACCCACTTGGGACGATCGGGGATCTAGCATTTGGGGTTGTCTTCTTTATTTTGGTTCTGTAGTCGGACCTTTGATTGTTCTTTGGATGATGTATGAACTATTTATGTATTGTGTGAAGTGGCGATTGTAAGCCAACTCTTTATCCCTTTCTTATTCAGTACATGGGATGTGCAAAGATTACCCCTCTTGCGACAAGACTACCATGCGGCTATGCCTCTAAGTCATGCTCCGACACGTGGGAGATAAAGCCGCATTGTGGGCGTTACAGTACGCTTCGAAGGCTCGTCATCCATGAGTTCACATTTTACCACCACGCCAGCGTCTGACCGGCCTGGCCTACCGAAATCCCTTCCATCGCTAGAGCGCGCTTCCCGCCTGAAACGATCACCGTCTCTCCAGAACGTCAATGCCGCTTTCACCGGCCTTAACTGCAGGTGCAGTTTGGTGTGTCACTGACATGCGGGCCAGATGCCCGTTGGGCCCACATGTCAGTGATACAACGCACCTGCGGTTAAGTCACTGAAGCAGTGTCCGCATTCACGCGACCTCTCACTACTGCCGGCATTGCAGCAGCGCGACGACCGAGAGAGCACCACCCGTGCGGCATCCCGGTGCAAGCGACTGTTCTGCGTTCACGACACCATGGCTATCCTTCCGTCCGCCACCCACATTATTGACACGCGGCTACCGATGAACCTACTCCAGTGCCAACCGTCCATCCATCTGCCACGGCTCATTGCCATTCTCCCGCTATATTAACTTGAGCCCCAGCTCCCTGCCATAGCCAAAGACCCACACTCATTCTCCTCCGGTCCCCTCCTTTTGTCGGCACCACTTCAACTATGGCCTCCTGGCATTCCAAAGCTCTCTTGGACGTACTGTCACAGGAGCAGAAGAAGGACATCGGCGGCCCTGCTCCGTGCGCGGTAAAAAGCTCTCTTGGATGTATTGTCGCAGGAGCAGACGAAGGAGATCACCCCCCGGCCGCCCTCTGCCGCCACGACCACGAAGCCGACGCGCGTGTGTGGGTGCAGCTGGCAGCGAGGAAGAGTAGTACACGGTAGGTCGCCGCCGCTCTGTTCCCAGGAAGGCCACCGCTCCTCCACTCGGTTGACGCCAAGCTTGGTAGGATAAACATCGGCAGCCGATTAGCTGCTTGACGACGACATGGAGGCGGAAATCTTCAGAACCTTGTGCTCCGGAGGAGGAGGTTATCGAGGCGGATGAGGAGGAGGCAAAGGCAATAGCCGGCTTTCTCAGGTTCATGGTCGGACATGGTGGTCGGGCGCCGGTGATCGTTTAGATTAGGTTTACAGTAGGTTTTAGTATGGTTTGTGCGAAATATGTAATGAATTTCATCCAGTTTATAGGAAAAGTTTTCAAAATGTAATGAATTTCATCCGGTTAATTTGAAATTTGCTTTGTTTGCATGAATTTCGTCCGGTTAGTTCATATAGTTGTTGAAAGGTATGCGGGCAGCATTGGATGGCATCCATCAGTGTCCTCGGACAGATGCCGGTGTAAATTTGAGGGCCAGCACTGGAGATGCCCTAAGTATCATGCTATAATCGCTAATAGTGCTCCATTATTTCGTAGGGAACAATTTTTCCTCGATCAAAATCAGATCCGCCGTGTTTCGCACTCCTCCCGCGTAAGAGTGTAGACTCTTGCTTACATAAAAATGGAGCAAGTGGATGGCACTATAGGACGTCATATCACTCAAACTAGCCCGCCTAACATGTGGGAAAGCACCGCCCTCGTCATTTTGTTCTGGATTTCTATGATCGATCGCACGAAAATGTTACACTTTGCAAGTTCAAAAGGAAAAGGCGGCACACTTATGACCCGTACGCGTCGCACCCCCGACAGTCCGGCTCACACGCCGCTCACCAGAGGGGACACATGTTGTCTCGCATTTTCACTAAGATGTGGGACTGCAATTGAATAAACCGTCGATAGCCGAAATCTAATCGCTCGGGGGGCGTCGGCTAAGAAGAGAGAGACGAGGGAGGGAGAAAAGATCGCCCGCCCGCCATGCATGGACTCCAAGAACTATATATGGTGATAATGTGAGGTGGGCCATAGGGGAGTCCGGAGTAAGTGAAGTAGAAAGGCACAAATGGTATGAACATGCGTGGCATATAGGGTGTGTTTGGTTGCGTTCTCGTCTCAGCATAGTTGTTCCCTCTTCATGCATGCTCAACTCAACACCCCTCTTCATGCATGCTCTCTTCATGCATGCTTCTAGTGTATTTGTGCTAAACTAGTGTGGACTCATGCACCCTCCATACACTCTGCCAAACACCCAAAAGTGGGTTGAGAAGGGAACTCTTGGGCGGCATTTGTCCCAAATTACTCGTCGTGGTTTTAGTTCAAATTTGAACTAAAACCACGACGAGTAATTTGGAACGGAGGGAGTACCACTAAATGTTGTACGTGCAATGCACGGTGATGTTATGGAGTACGTGCCTAAGTACTCTACTACTACTATATTAGTTGGAGGCACATATTAGCTTTTATATTTGTTTACGTGTTTGCCCCGAGACCTTCCAACTAGACGTGTCTTTCTCTCCAGGTCACACTTTGTATCGTTCATACCACTAGTACTACTACGTGTGGTCTCCGACCCAGAAGTGGAGACGCTCTACCACGCTGTTTTTTTGCGCTAGGCTCTACCACGCTGTTCATGTCCCCTCCTTTCGCTGACGTGTGGGACATCCAGCACGTGCCGTGTTTGGCACTCTTCGTCGTAAGAGTTGAAATGCTAGCATTCATCAAAAATAAAAAATAAATATATATCAACAGTCATACTATTTTTTTTGAAAAAATTATCCTGGTCTACCCCGATCGTATCGCAGGCCCAACCTTTCCCACTATAAGTTGGTCGGATGAAGGAACCGTCATGACTTCGTTGAATTCCGCTTCTTCAAGAAAACTTACTGTACCCGCAATACTGCTACCACACGCGAAGACTAGACGGCACTGTACCACGTCATATCACTGAAACCCACTAGGCCATCCTAAAAAACCACTAGGCCAAACTAGCCCGCCTATAGGTCATCTATTTTGGAACGGAGGGAGTACGTCTCTGTACTGCTATTATTTTCTGTTGTACATCTCTGTACTTTTGCTAGAATTTTCCTACCCTGTGAACCAAATGAGGCCTGAATGTATCCATGTCGACTAAGCCTACAATTTTAGGAGCTTGGGCTATTGGCCGATCAACGACGGATAAGTATAAGCGTACCATGAGCTCATCAGCCCCAACGTTTCTCTTCGGTGAGTGTTTTGCAAGTACAATAGCTCGCACAGTAGCTAGCCTACTAACACCAAGAATCATCAAACAAGCCCTGCTGATATGATAAACAGTTCAAACTTACATCTAAGCATGCCATATATTACATCAAAAGCTGGTGAGGATACATCTATTTCCATAACTCGGAGAGGGTTCGCATGATTCACTATCAAACAGAAGTAGCAAGTACTGCCCACACAAGACAGTGCACTAGCCCTAAGATGGTTTGATAACATGCATTGTTCTGGTAATTAAAGACATGGCAATGCAAACTACCCTGAAGGATTAGCACGACCAACTATTTCTTGTCATCGATCTCTCGGGCAATGACCACAGCACGGACAGCGGCATGGGAATCAATATCTGGGGCAATGTCCACAGGACTGACCGCGACATCGGAACGATCTCTGGGGTGATGTCCACAGGATGGACAGCGGCATCGGAATCGATCTCCGGGGCGATGCCAATAGGACAGACCCCGACATCGAAAACGATCTCTGGGGCGTTGTCCACAGGACGGGCCGCGACATCGGAATCATCAAGGACGTCCACCGGCACCTGCACAACCCTAACATATTAGCAAGCACATTGCAAATAATCAAAAACCACAATTATGGTAATAATCCATTATTTTTTACCTTGTGTAGCTCACCGGGGGATCCCATCCCTCCCGGGGCCATCTCCTCGTCCTCGATGGGGGCCATCACCTTGCCAGGGGAATACTGCTTCTCAACGGCGACTATCTCAAACTCGGCCTTGAGCCTTGCATAGGTGGCCATCAGAGTTTCTAGGGTAGGCACGGTGGGGCCCTTGATGTTCTTCCAACTCTATTTGAGGAGTTCGTCCACCAACATCGTCAACTCTTTGGCCAGTGCTTGTTTCTTGGAGTTCTTCGTCTCCATGGGTTGGCCCGCCAACATGGTCAACTTGTTGGTCGGTGCTCGCTTCCTAGATATCATTGTCTCCAGTGGGTTGTCCACCGGCAACTCTTTACCTAGAGCTCCAGGATCCATCAATGAACTGACAAACAAAAAGCAATCGAAAGGAAACCACAATCGCAATGAAAATGGAGAAAGAATAGGCTCTGAGAATCGGTCGGTGCTTCACAAAAAGAAGATTCTTGGAATGAAAATATAGCAGCATCACTGATTCGCCCACCTTTCCTTTGTCGGTACAGAAGAAAAATGGCATAAGTGAGTAGCCTGGAGTGAGGTTTTCTTCAAGAAATGGGAGAAAGGGCTTCAACGAGCATTCGAGTGAAATGATGGTTGCTTCGTCCAGTCCAACTTCGAGGCCACTTTACCACTTCTGGTAAAGGTGTGGGTTTTGTGATATGACGGGTCATGACGGCCACACTGGGGTGACCGATGAGTTTCGACTATAGCACCTCGCTGTGATTTGGTGGATGGCACGCGGGCCCAGATGCTTTGATGTCCCGCGTGTAGATAGAGCGGCTAGTCATATAGGAGTGCTCAATATTGTGCACCGCGACCAAGGCGGAGAGGAAAACGAGAGAACTACATAATTAATGCATGAGTTTAATTAGGGTAGTTTTGTAAAGTACGAGATACATTCCTCCAATCACAAAATTCCTTGGTTGATGAGATTTGAGATTTGAGCCCTATAAGAGCATGGTTTACAGTATAGCCAGATGTTGGCTATAAGCTAGTGCCATGTCATCTATAGCCCATCTTATAGCCAACATGTACAATACTAGATCAAAAGAGTGTACTACTTTTTTATTAGGTGGCCCACCTTTCATTCTCACAAAGTGCCTAGGACCACGTGCTAGAGCTGGCTTTTCATGAAGAGCCGCTTACATTCTCTCTCCTCTTATCTTTCCTCCATGTAAGCAGAAATATACTAGTTTAATCCTTATAGCCCGCTGACTCAGCTCTATTATAATTGCGCTAAACCGGAAGGGAGGGAGTACTGCACGCGGTGTAGTCTAGTCACTTGTTGAAATCTCTAGAAAGGCAAATACTCATTTCCGGTTTACAGGGCTATACTAGCAAGTACTAGTACTACAATAGTGGGCTCAAATAGCAATTTTGTCTCATGCAAGAGCCTGGCTATATGTGTGCTCCAAGGCAGCGCACCACGCGAGCGTTCGCAACTGCCACGTTTGAGTTGCGCTTGGCTCTTCGCCTCTTCGAGAAGACGAACAATGATGTTACTCCTACTTCTACAGTATCGAATCCACTGCTGCATGTCCGTCCACCTTGTGTGGGAGGGATAGCGTGTAGCAAAAGCTCCTACTAGTCCTGCCAGCCACCACGCTCATGCGCGAGGCAGGGACACAGCTTCACTGACTTACTGCTCCTGCCTTTGCGTCTATGACAGGTGGGCCCAACAGGTGGTTGGCCCACCTGTCATGTAGCCAAAGGAAGGTGCAGTTAAGGCACCGGAGCTCAGTCCGCGAGGGAGAGGGTGTTGTAGTAATCAAACTTCTTGGTCTTGTACGAGTTGACGCGACACATCAAAGCACTGCACTCGATATAAGTCTTTTTACACATTTCAAATGGACTATAACATACGGATGTATGTAGACCTATTTTGCTTTGTATGTAGTCACTTGTTGCAATCTCTAAAAAGATTATATTTCGAAACGGAGGGAGTATAATGCATGCATGCATGCATGCCGTGAATTCCCTTTTGTTACTTGCATGTGTTGATTTGATGCACCTTGTCAATTTTTGACTATAAATTTAACTAAGAAAATTTTCATGCATGTCACAAAAAATTACGGGGCTGTTTGGATTGTGACTATGTTTGTCTTATGTTGCCACATTATTTTTCCCACACTTGCCACACTTGCCTAACTTGATTTGCTCAAATTGTTAGACACACTTTGGCTTGCCTAAGGGAATCTTGCCACACTTTTTGTGTCTATGACATGTGGGGTTCACTGCTAATAAAAAAATTCTTGTCTTAGGTGTGGCTGATAAAAAAGACTTATATTTAGGAACGGAGGGAGTAGAAAATATAAATAATAATGCATGTTGGGGCAACCCACGTTTCCAATAATTTTAGTCATGGGCTTGTTCACATTTTTTACGAGGGGGTGGTTGTTCATTTAATGGAGGGACTTGGACTAGACTTGAACGATACAAAGTGCGACCTGGCACACCGCAACACCACTTGGAACAAGCAGATAGCTATCTCAAAAAACAATCAACAACTAAAAAACGGTGACCTGGCACGTAGTACACAATTTTAAACGATTGTTTTGATGGAGTGAAAAAGGAAAACTACCCCACTATGTATATATAGGCCGGAGCCTCCGCGCTTGCTTGCTAGGGTTGATCTATTCACACACTCTCATCCTCTCCAGATCTAAACAAGATAGGGGTGGTAAAACTGTCTTTCTCCCTTCAAAAAACACTGTCTTTCTATCCTCACCGCTGGTTACAGATCCGGGCGTATCCCCCTCCGCCGGTGAAGGGGAGGAGGGGCAGCGTTTAGGCCATCGTCGACAGGGAGGGAGGAGACCCACTGCCGGCCACACCGTTATCTCTGGTCAAGCGCCGGCGTGGGAGGTCCTCCGATCCCTTCGTCGTTGCCCTAGTATGGGCGGATCCGGCCTCCCGCCGCCCACCTATCCACATCCCGACGACCTTCAGGTATATCTTCCTTCAAAACCGCCTTAGCTCTACTTCCCCAGCTCGCTAAGTCACTGCATGTGCATCATTTTCTACCTCTCAGCCCCTCTCGATCGGATGGTCCAACGTCACTTTTTTCTATTGTTAGAGGTAAAGCTACTTCATGGAGTCGAATTTTGTACTTGGTTCAAGCAATAAATAAAGTGGGGTGGGGCAATTTAGTATGTACATCGGACTTGGTACAAACAGGAAGGAAAGGGGGTGAAAGTAGTACAGACTGGTCATCCAACTAGTCTCTTAGTCCAAAAGGGAAATATCGGGGTAACGCTGTACACAGTGGTATGAACAGGACTAGATTTGCTATCCACACATAGGAGTAGGTGGCTAGAGTAAACAAAAATGGGACCAACCCAGATATGTTTCTTGGATGTTTGTTTCTCGGGGCAACAAACTCTGAATCACCACTTTATGCCCCTGTTTAGGTACATGGTACTGGACTGCTGGTGCACCCACTGTCCCATGCCCTTATACCAAATATTTAGTTGTTCTTAATCTAATGCCCCTGGTAAAATGAAGCCATGCCACTGTTATAAGCCATGACAAGTTTAGCCAAATGTTTTTGCTTGTAATTGTTTGAGACTTTGACTGTTTCCATTGTAGCTTTTTGTGCAAACAGGGATATCCATTTCACCAGGTTGCTGCCTTTGGTGCACTGCACAAAACACTTCTTAAAAGAAGTGACTTTTGTCCTGTTTAACTAGAATGTCAGAATGGAATAGTTGATTCATTTCGGTGGAACTGTACAAAGGGAGATACGTGTTCTAATCCTCATCATCCATATTGGCGCCATAACCTTCCTTTAGGTAAGAATGATATTTAATGCAAGTGTTCATCTCTATTTTGTGACTCCCATGAGAAAATAATGCTATTGTTTACTAGTACAATTGTACTCCCTCACTGACAAAACCAATTCAGAAATAGAAGGCCAATCATGTACTCGGTTTCACCAACTGGTGAGGAGAAAGAGAAACAGCGGATGAAGAGGAAGAAGAAGAATAAACAGTGCCAAGGTGATCTTGCTAAAGCCAGAGGCCTCAGTCGAGGCCATTCAAGGGCTCCAGCAACGTCTACCTTACATGTGAGATGATCCTCCAGGGAGCCCTTCCACTTATGTTGTCTCTCCTGCATGGTCACTTAATTAATTAGGAGTACTTAAGTACCACTAATTTATTACTGCCTAATTTTCCTGTCGGAGTTAAACAAATCTTTAGTAGCACCTTATGCTCAATCATGTACGTGTGTATGTTTGTCTATGGAGGTGAATCATGTGGTGGAGCAGGGAGGGAATATTATTAGTGTCATGATATAATAGTGATATTGTTTTGCATGTCAATTTTTTGCCATTGGTTTAATGAGGCAATGTTTTGCGTATTGTCCATCATGAATTTGATGCTACTATTAGAGTAATATGCTAATGTCTTTCTACCCTTTCTCACCAAGCTAATGATGGTTTCACCTTGTTCCTACTTGTGCAAACAGGGATCATGTTGTGCCAATCATACATTTTAGTGGAACTACACAAGACAATACAATGAACTGTATCCCAGCCAGTGCTTTAACTCTGCTGGAAGTTCTTGGTAATCTTTCGATATAATCTTAGCAGTGGTAAACAAGAGTGATTTCAACCATACATTTGAAGTGCACAAAAATATACACTATTGAGTGATTCCAGTGAGTGCTTTATCATCTCTTATGGACTACATGAATAAGCTTTTTTCCTCACCTTTGTACCGGCCTAAGGCCTTCATCCATATTAGTTTGCTGTCATCTCTATTTGTATCGTGCTACTGTCATGAGAAACTCCGTTATCTTTGCACATTAAAGTTTTGGAACCTATGATACATGGCAATGCTTTGAGTGTTGAGCTAATTGGCACTGATTAAATAAACAAATACCTCTCTTTAAGCAAGACTATTATGTTGCTAACTTTACCCATTAAGATAATGAGGGTGCTTCTATTGGTTAGTGTATGTTTCATCAACTAGTCCCACTATTACAATAATCTCACTCTCTCAATATATGTGCCAACAGGGATACGCTCGATTTTGGTGGAACTGCACAAAAACTTTGGATTTTTCATTGCCTCGACAGCTTCCTTCCTTTCCTGTCAGTCGCTAATCTGGGCTTGCATTCTTCCTTTGCTGTCAGTCGCTTGGCTTATCTCAGCTTCCAGTCAAAGGAAATAGTAATTGATATGCTACCTCACACAGATTGGTACTGGTCTTTATCCTGATTATTGTGCTTGTCATATGTATTGGTAATTTGGTATTGTGATACTGTTTGCCGATTTCATAAAGGAGTAACTTGGAGCCTGAACTCGCAGGCAAATCATTACATTGGGTGATTTCAGTAGAAGTGCACAAAAAGATCAGAAGGACAGGTACTTATGCTGCTGCTATGTACTCCAAAGTTCACTCAGACAAGCATCGATGTTGACAAGAAGAAGTGCCTATATTCATTCGAGTATCAACTGGCATCAACCAATCGTCAAACTCCAAGTATTAGGAGAGTGAACGCCAAAAATATTGCTTGGCACATAGACCAGAAAAACGCAGTCCAGTCTTTGGTCCCAACTTGTGCCTTTTGGTTATCGGCAGATATGGTAGCGAACTGTATGGCATGGAGTCTAAAGATTCCAGACAAGTTGGTTGACGCGTATATTCATCTGGCACTTAATCAGTCTGCACTCCAGTGATGCTCCATTTCAGTTGAACTGCAAAAACAATTTGGGTGGTTCATTTTCTCAACCGCCTCCTTTCTCGTCTGCAATGTAGAATTTTGGCGAGCTACACGACCAAGATGAGCCAGTAAACTAGTTGGATGAAAATAGTGGCCAAGTTGCTCAAACCTCCCTCGGCATGAGGCCACTATTTGAGGATAAACCTACAAGAAAAGTTCAGATTGTCTGTGCTGCCTCTTATGTACTTGAAAGTTTACTCGTACAAGCATTAATTTTAGCAAGAAGTACCTCCGACTGAACACCATTTACCAGTCTGCAATGTAGAATTTTGGCGAGCTACAGGACCAAGATGAGCTAGTAAACTAGTTGGATGAAAGTAGTGGCCAAGTTGCTCAAACCTCCCTCGGCACGAGGCCACTATTTGAGGATAAACCCACAAGCAAAGTTCAGATTGTCTGTACTGCCTCTTATGTACTCGAAAGTTTACTCGTACAAGCATTAATTTTAGCAAGAAGTACCTCCGACTGAACACCATTTACCAGTCTGTACCCTAGGTAATTAAAGTTCGTCGATGGATCATATTGGTTGTGATCTCAATCATTTGGATGCATAAACATATTGAACATGTGTATATCTGAATCTTTTTGTGAATTATCTATGAATAGTGTTGTGTGATCTATCAATCATTTGGATCCATAGACATGTTGAACTTGTGTATATATGAATCTTTTGAGTTGTTGATAGTGAATGTTGGCTATGAATATGAACGTGTCCTGTGAATCTGAGTTTGATACGAATGTTTACCTTTTCTGTTGTACTTGTGTGAACTTGTTAATATGCCTACTGTGGGGTATGTGACGTGTGGGTGTCGACGGCACACCTTCTTCCCGAGAAGAATTGCACCTGCTTTGTTATGGTAGCAACGGCACATCATCTCTTTTTAATCTTTTTGCTCTGTCTTGCCCCCTCCTTCGCTCAACCCCTGTCGTAATGTTTTCGGCCCCAAAACAAACATAGTACTGTGTTGTTTTGGGGGCTTGATGAAAAATTGAGTGCTGGTTTCTGTAGATTGGCCCGCCCAGCAAATGGGCTGCTGGTCCATCACTGACTGGGAGGCTAAAAATACAAGTTGTATGGTGAAGAGGCAAGTAAAAAAACGCCAACGAGAGCCATCCACTGAAGAAGAAAAATTGCTCCCGATGTGCTTCTTTAGTCGTGCCGCCGGCCCGCTCTTTAATCCAGTTCTCTCGGGGATCTTGTATCATATTTTCCAGAGGGCAAACAAGTATTAGCTAGGCCTAGGTTTTGTATTTTAACATGCGTAGCCCACGACATATAGTGACAGTGGTTTCATCTTATTTTTGAGGTCCATACCGGCCTATGGGCTTTTTCTTAAAGATCGACAGCCCATTGTATTTTTTAACCACATTATATATATATTATTACTATTATCGTATATTTTATAGGGACTTATATATACATTATAAAAACATCCCACGTGCTATTAACTTATAAAAGTAAATGTTTAAGAGAAGTTGGCAAGGAAAATCCTGGTGATTGCGTACAAAAGCTTGCGAAGATTTTAAGGACCAATGTAATAATAACGCCTCATTTTTATTTTGAGCAATAACTCGCTAATTTCTTAATTATGTATATAAAAAATGTGCCTCTCTGGTTTATTTTTTGATATTAATTGCTCCTTCTAACATAACAATATATATAACGAGCCCAGCTAATTCGTGTATTTGAAGGAAGTGCAAATGGGCTGGGATTCCTTAGAAAATAAAAATGGGCCGCTTTGACGCGAAATTATTTGTTCACCCAGCCCAGCAAATGGACTATACATTCTATAAAACATGGGTTAAATATATGCCACATTTTTGCAGGCCGACATGTGGGCCAATAGGTCGAAGCCTACGCAGGGCGTTGTCAACTTGGTCAACAAATGATTATGACATCCACAGCCATTGGATTTATATCCAACGGTCGGCATGCACCTTCAATCTCTTGTCTTCTTCCTCCAACGTCGCCGGGACCGCCTGGTCCGGCTTCCGGCGGCTAGCGGCTCTGCTTAGCACGCATCGCTACGAAGCGCTACCCCACTACTGGCCAGGCTATCCCTCCACCCCTCCACACCTCTGATACGTCTCCAATGTATCTATAATTTTTGATTGCTCCATGCTATCATATTATATATTTTGGATGTTAATGGGCTTTATTTTACACTTTTATATCATTTTTGGCACTAATCTACTAACCGAAGGCCCAGCCCAAATTGTTGTTTTTTTCCTATTTAGGGTTTCGAAGAAAAGGAATATCAAACGGAGTCCAAATGGAATGAAACCTTCGGGAATGTGATTTTATCAACAAACGTGATCTAGGAGACTTGGAGTGGCCGTCAAGAAACAAGGGAGGAAGGCAGGAGGCAGGGGGGCGCGCCTACCCCCCTGGGCGCGCCCTCCACCCTCGTGGGCCCTCCGTTGCTCCACCGATGTACTTCTTCCTCCTATATATATCCACGTACCCCCAAACATCTAGGAGCACCACGAAAACCTAATTCCACCGCCACAACCTTCTGTACTCGAGAGATCCCATCTCGGGGCCTTTTCCGGAGCTCCATCGGAGGGGGCATTGATCACGGAGGGCCTCTACATCAACTCCATGGCCTCTCCGGTGATGTGCGAGTAGTTTACTTCAGACCTACGGGTCCATAGTTATTAGCTAGATGGCTTCTTCTCTCTCTTTGGATATCAATATAAAGTTCTCCTCGATTTTCTTAGAGATCTATTCGATGTAATCTTCTTTTGCGGTGTGTTTGTCGAGATCTGATGAATTGTGGGTTTATGATCTAGATTATCTATGAACAATATTTGATTCTCCTCTAAATTCTTTTTTGTATGATTGGTTTATCTTTGCTAGTCTCTTCGAATTATCAGTTTGGTTTGGCCTAGTAGAATGATCTTTCTTGCAATGGGAGAAGTGCTTAGCTTTGGGTTCAATCTTGTGGTGTTCGATCCCAGTGACAGAAAGGGAACCGATATGTATTGTATTGTTGCCATCGAGGATAAAAAGATGGGGTTTATATCATATTGCATGAGTTTATCCTTCTACATCATGTAATCTTCCTTAAAGCATTACTCTGTTCTCTTGAACTTAATACTCTAGATGCATGCTGGATAGCGGTTGATGTGTGGAGTAATAGTAGTAGATGCAGAATCGTTTCAGTCTACTTGTCTCGGACGTGGTTCCTATATACATGATCATACATAGATATTCTCATAACTATGCTCAATTCTATCAATTGCTCGACAATATTAGTTTACCCACCATAATACTTATGCTCTTGAGAGAAGCCACTAGTGAAACCTATGGCCCCCGGGTCTATCTTTTATCATATTAATCTTCCAATACTTAGTTATTTAATTTACTGTTTATTTTACTTTGCATCTTTATTTCTCTTTATCATAAAATACTAAAAATATTATCTTATCATATCTATCAGATCTCACTCTTGTAAGTGACCGAGAAGGGCTTGACAACCCCTTTATCGCGTTGGTTGCGAGGTTCTTATTTGTTTGTGTAGGTGCGTGGGACTTGAGTGTGATCTCCTACTGGATTGATACCTTGGTTCTAAAAAACTGAGGGGAATACTTACGCTGCTTTACCGCATCACCCTTTCCTCTTCAAGGGAAAACCAACGCAGTGCTCAAGAGGTACCAAGAAGGATTCTGGCGCCGTTGCCGGGGAGATTTGCGCCAAGTCAAGTCAAGATTTGACTCCCACAACGAGTCATTTCTGGTGCCATTACCAAGTCAAAATATACCAAGTACCCATCACAAACTCTTATCCCACGCATTACATTATTTGCCATTTGCCTCTCGTTTTCCTCTCCCCCACTTCACCCTTGCCGTTTTATTCTCCCTCTCTCTCCGTCCCCCTTCTCTTTGCCTATTTGCCTCTTTTCTGTTTGCTTCATCGTTATGGCTAGTCCTTTATCTACTCCTTTGTCTCCCGAGAATGAAGTTCTTAATTTTAAACAAGGGAGGGAGAAAATCTAAAAGATGCTTGGTACAGAATTTGCAATGCGCAAAATAGATCTACTAGGAAGCAATCTACTTCCGTTCTTCTTTGCATTTTTTATGTAGGCATAACTCCTTGGAATAGATATATTCTTGATACCATTACCGGAGGGAATATCTTGGGTAGCCATACTTTTTGTTCTTATAATGCTATGATAGATTTGTTTGGCCCAACACCTCTTTTAGTTAATGGAACTATTTTTACTTTGGAACACGTGACGCAGCGGCTTGAAATTATTGAAAATAAAGTTGCAACCGTAGAGTTAATTGAAAATTTGGATAGAAAGATCCATAACCAAATTACCCAATACGGATCTAAGGTAGGAGTTGCTCTTAAAAGTTTTAAAGAAAAGGGACCTATGGTTAATGAAAAGATAGATCAAGATTCCACTAGAATTGATAAAATTGAGGATATTATTACCAACCTTGGGTATGCCTTTTCTTCTGTTAAAAATACTCCTCCTAATGCTAAGATTTCCAAACTAATGTATGTTCCTAAAAATAAGGGTGAAACTTCTAATAAGGAAAATGCGGATCTCAAATCCATAAGTGTTCACCCCCATTTTCTCACTATCCTTAAGGAACCTTTTGCTACAAATGATTTTCTTGATTTCATACCTAGGAGTTTTATAATTAATAAAAAAGGAAGAAACTCCTAAGAATTATAGGTGTCTCATTGAAGTATTACCTACCAAAGATGGCAATACCTAGATCTACCCTCGCTTTTATGCCTAGCTAGGGGCGTTAAACGATAGCGCTTGTTGGGAGGCTACCCAATTTTATTTTTATTCCTTGCTTTTTGCTCCTGTTTAGTAATAAATAATTTACCTATCCTCTGTTTTGGTTGTGTTTTTTGTGTTTATTTAGTGTTTGTGCCAAGTAGAACCGTTGGGAAGACTTGGGATAAGTCTTTTTGATCTTGCTGTAAAAAACAGAAACGTTAGCGCTCACAAGAATTGCTGCCATTTTTATTTGGAAGGTGATATTTAGGTAATTATTTTTTAAGATGATTAATAGATAAATTACTCACGTCCAGAAATTTATTTTAGAATTTTTGGGGATCCAGAACTTGCGTTAGCTACAGATTACTACAGACTGTTCTGTTTTTGACAGATTCTATTTTTCTTGTGTTGTTTGCTTATTTTGATGAATCTATGGCTAGTAAAAGAGTTTATAAACCATAGAGAAGTTGGAATACATTAGGTTTAACACCCATATAAATAAATAATTAGTTCATTACAGTATATTTAAGTGGTGTTTTGTTTTCTTTCGCTAACGGAGATCACGAGATTTTCTGTTTTGAGTTTTGTGTTGTGAAGTTTTCAAGTTTTGGGTAAAGATTTGATGGATTATGGAACAAAGAGTGGCAAAAGCCTAAGTTTGTGGATGCCCATGGCACCCCAAGGTAAAATTCAAGGACACCAAAAAGCCTAAGCTTGGGGATGCCCCGGAAGACATCCCCTCTTTCGTCTTCGTCTATCGGTAACTTTAGTTGGAGCTATATTTTTATTCGCCACATGATATGTGTTTTTCTTGGGGAATCTTGTATGATTTGAGTCTTTGCTTTTTAGTTTACCACAATCATCCTTGTTTTACACACCTTTTGAGAGAGTCTCACATGATTGGGAATTTATTAGAATACTCTATGTGCTTCACTTATATCTTTTGAGCTATATAGTTTTTGCTCTAGTGCTTCACTTATATCTTTTAGAGCACAATGGTGGATTTATTTAATAGAAATAATTGTTCTCGCATGCTTCACTTATATTATTTTGAGAGTCCTTTAGAACATGGCAATAATAAAACTTTCATATAAGTGCATTGAATACTATGAGAAGTTTGATACTTGATAATCGTTTTGAGATATGGAGATGGTGATATTAGAGTCATGCTAGTTGAGTAGTTGTGAATTTGAGAAATACTTGTGTTAAAGTTCGTGATTCCCGTAGCATGCACGTACAGTGAACCGTTATGTGATGAAGTCGGAGCATGATTTATTTATTGATTTTCTTCCTTATGAGTGGCGGTCGGGGACGAGCGATGGTCTTTTCCTACCAATATATCCCCCTAGGAGCATGTGCGTAATACTTTGTTTCGATAACTAATAGATTTTGCAATAAGTATGTGAGTTCTTTATGACTAATGTTGAGTCCATGGATTATACGCACTCTCACCCTTCCACCATTGCTAGCCTCTCTAGTATCGCGCAACTTTCGTCGGTACCATAAACCCACCATATACCTTCCTCAAAACAGCCACCATACCTACCTATTATGACATTTCCATAGCCATTCCGAGATATATTGCCATGCAACTTTCCATCGTTCCGTTATTATGACACGCTTCATCATTGTCATATTGATTGCATGATCATGTAGTTGACATTGTATTTGTGGCAAAGCCACCATTCATAATTCTTCATACATGTCACTCATGCATCATTGCACATTCCGGTACACCGCTGGAGGCATTCACATAGAGTCATATCTTGTTCTAAGTATCGAGTTGTAATTCTTGAGTTGTAAGTAAATAAAGTGTGATGATCATCATTATTAGAGCATTGTCCCAAGTGAGGAAAGGATGATGGAGACTATGATTCCCCCACAAGTCGGGATGAGACTCCGGACAAAAAATAAAAAAATAGAAAGAAAGAAAAGAAAAGAGGCCAAAAAGAAAAAAAAGAAAGAAGGCCCAAATAAAAAAAGATAAAAATGATAGAAAAAGAGAGAAGGGACAATGTTACTATCCTTTTTCCACACTTGTGCCTCAAAGTAGCACCATGTTCTTCATATAGAGAGTCTGCTATGATATCATTTTCATATACTAGTGGGAATTTTTCATTATAAAACTTGGCTTGTATATTCCAATGATGGGCTTCCTCAAAATGCCCTAGGTCTTCGTGAGCAAGCAAGTTGGATGCACACCCACTTAGTTTCTTTTGTTGAGCTTTCATACACATATAGCTCTAGTGCATCCGTTGCATGGCAATCTCTACTCACTCACATCGATATCTATTAATGGGCATCTCCATAGCCCGTTGATACGCCTAGTTGATGTGAGACTATATTCTCCCTTTTGTCTTCTCCACAACCACCATTCTATTCCACCTATAGTGCTATGTCATTATTTTACACTTTTATATCATTTTTGGGACTAACCTACTAACCGGAGGCCTAGCCCAAATTGTTGTTTTGTCCTATTTTAGGGTTTCGAAGAAAAGGAATATCAAACGGAGTCCAAACGGAATGAAAGCTTTGGGAACGTGGTTTTCTCAACAAACGTGATCCATGAGATTTGGAGTGGCCGTCAAGAAACAAGGGAGGAAGGCACGAGGCAGGGGGGCGCGCCTACCCCCTGGGCACCCCCTCCACCCTCATTGGCCCTCCGTTGCTCCACCGACGTACTTCTTCCTCCTATATATATCCACGTACCCCCCAAACATCCAGGAGCATCATGAAAACATAATTCCACCGCCGCAACCTTCTGTACTCGAGAGATCCCATCTTGAGGCCTTTTCCGGAGCTCCGTCGGAGGGGGCATTGATCATGGAGGGCCTCTACATCAACTCCATGGCCTCTCCGGTGATGTGCGAGTAGTTTACTTCAGACCTACGGGTCCATAGTTATTAGCTAGATGGCTTCTTCTCTCTCTTTGGATCTCAATACAAAGTTCTCCTCGATTTTCTTAGAGATCTATTCGATGTAATCTTCTTTTGCGGTGTGTTTGTCGAGATCTGATGAATTGTGGGTTTATGATCTAGATTATCTATGAACAATATTTGATTCTCCTCTGAATTCTTTTTTGTATGATTGGTTTATCTTTGCTAGTCTCTTCGAATTATCAGTTTGGTTTGGCCTAGTAGATTGATCTTTCTTGCAATGGGAGAAGTGCTTAGCTTTGGGTTCAATCTTGCGGTGTTCGATCCCAGTGACAGAAAGGGAACCAATATGTATTGTATTGTTGCCATCGAGGATAAAAAGATGGGGTTTATATCATATTGCATGAGTTTATCCTTCTACATCATGTAATCTTCCTTAAAGCATTACTCTGTTCTCTTGAACTTAATACTCTAGATGCATGCTGGATAGCGGTCGATGTGTGGAGTAATAGTAGTAGATGCAGAATCATTTCGGTCTACTTGTCTCGGACGCGATGCCTATATAAATGATCATACCTAGATATTCTCATAACTATGCTCAATTCTATCAATTACTCGACAATAATTCGTTTACCACTGTAATACTAATGCTCTTGAGAGAAGCCACCAGTGAAACCTATTGCCCCTGGGTCTATCTTTTATCATATTAATCTTCCAATACTTAGTTATTTTCTTTACCGTTTATTTTACTTTGCATCTTTATTCCTCTTTATCATAAAAATACCAAAAATATTATCTTATCATATCTATCAGATCTCACTCTCGTAAGTGACCGAGAAGGGCTTGACAACCCCTTTATCGCGTTGGTTGCGAGGTTCTTATTTGTTTGTGTAGGTGCGTGGGACTTGAGCGTGACCTCCTACTGGATTGATACCTTGGTTCTCGAAAACTGAGGGAAATACTTATGCTGCTTAACTGCATCACCCTTTCCTCTTCAAGGAAAAACCAACGTGGTACTCAAGAGGTAGCAACCTCGTGTTATTCTCCACCGACTGCAGCCCCACGCCGCACCACAACAAGTTATAACCCTTCTCCTCCTCTCAATTTGTGACTCCACTGCCGCGACTTCCCATCTCCGAGCCATTCCCGTTCGGGGCCTCGTCGTCGTCCACCGCCTCGCTGTGCTCGGTGCGGCGTGGTCAACAAACGAGAGTCATCGGAAGAGGACTGTACGTGGAGAGCCTGACGGCTGGGACCCACGAGGTCCATGGTCACACGCATGGAAAGTTCTTCCTTATTAAGCTGAAAAAATGTTTCCTCCACCTGACAGCTGGGACCCACTGGTTGTATCTTCGCATGGAAGGAAGTGCCTCCTTGTTATGAAAAAAAAAAATTTATTCCTCCCGTTGACAGCTGGGACCCATCAGATTTTGTGGCTGACTTGTGGGCCTACTAAGCGGACGTGTACGCAGGGCTTTGTCAACTTAATCAACAAATGATTCTAGCAGCTGGACCGTTGGATGTTAATCTAACAGTCGTGCTCCTTCTTCAACCTCTGTTCTTGCTCATGTCTCCCGTGGGCGGCACCGCGGCTGTGGTGCCGCACACCCGAACCAGTCAAGTTTCCCACTCCTCTCCATCTGCGACTCCACTGCCCCGTCTTCCCCATCTCCAGGTCATTCCAGTCTGGGTCCTAACCATCGTCCATCGGCCTTGGTGCGCTCGGCATGGTGTGGTCAACGTGGTGAACAACCGAGAGTCATTGGAAGATGACTGTACGTGAGAGGCTGACAGTGGGGACGCACCACACCCATGGATGCATGCATGCAACGGAACGTGGCGTGGTCAACGTGGTCAAGGAACGACTTCCATTGGAAGTGCATTGTACATGGAGAGGCTGACAGCTGGGTCCACGGCTGCAGCAAGGAAATGCCTCCTTATTACGCGGAAAATAATGATTCATCCACCTGACAGCAGGGACCTACCGGACGGGCCACCGTATTTTGTGAAAAAACGTTTCCCCCTGACTACTGGGACCCACCAGAAGGGCCACCGTATTTCGTGAAAAAAACGTCCCCCCCCGCTGTCAGCTCGGACCCACCGGAAGTGCCTCCTTATTACACAAAAAAATGAATACTCCCCCTGCTAGCTGGGACCCACCTTGGTGGGAGGCTGACTTGTGGGCCTACTAAGTTGACGGGGACGGAGGGCTTTGTCAACTTAGTCAATATGAACGACTCTAGCTCCAGTGACCGTACGATGTCCATCCAACGACCGTAGTGCTTCTTCAACCTCTGGTCTTCTTGCTCCAGCCGCCCAAACCAGAGCCGGTCGTGCCGCGTGCTCCTGCCTCCCGTGGCCGGCTGTGATGCCGCGGAGGCCTCAACGCCCCCTACTACTCCCACCGCTGGCTAGGCCATCCCTCTACTCACCCACACTCCATGTTATTCTGCGGCGACGGCAGCCTCACACCGCAGCCGAAACAATGAACCCTCATACTCCTCTACGCATGGGCATCCACTGCCGCGTCTTCCCCGGTTCCGCGTCGTCCCCTTCCTAGGCCTCGCCGTCATCCACTGCCCTGGTGCTCTCGGCACGGCATGGTCAACGTGGTCAAGGAACGACTTCCATCGGACGTGGACTGTATGTGGAGGCTGACAGCTGGGTCCACAGACGCAGCAAGGAAGTGCCTCCTTATTACGCGGAAAATAATGATTCCTCCACCTGACAGCAGGGACCCACTGGACGGGAAACCATATTTCACGAAAAAAACATTTCCCCCTGACTGCTAGGACCTACCAGTTACATCTTCACACGCAAGGAAGTGCGTCCGGGAAAAAAACGATTCGCCCCCTGTCTGCTGGGACCCACCAGCTACATCTTCGCATGCAAGGAAGTGCCTGACAGTCAGGACCCACCTGGTCGAAGCGTACCTAGCGTTGTCAATCTGGTCGTGAACGTGTACGTACATACTGGTCGATGTAGAGGCACGCACGTAGCATGTACACGTACGTACAGCGGCCAGGGTGCAAGAAAGTAATATGTCCACGTACGTACATACAGGAGGGGTCTTGAATGCCTACTCACGCGTACGTACTGTTAGGGCTCATGTACAGGGCTAGGTCGGAACGGAGAAACAGCATCGTCGTCATGTTCATGGGGAACCAACCGGCTGGGTCGGAATGGAATGCGTCGTCGTGTTCATCGGGAGGGCTTGGACGGAACAGCCGATGGAAACGAGGCCTGGCGTACCATGGAACGGAGGAAACGGCCTTGTGTTCGACCGGCCATGGTTGAAACGGGATCATGTTCATCGGGAGGGGTCTGGCGTACCGCAAAATGGAGGAAACGGACCTCCTACGGTCGAAACGGGGGTCCTGTTCATCGAGAGGGGTGTGGCTTACCGAAAATCGGAGGAAACGGACTTGTGTTGGAGTGCTACGGAAGAAACGTGGGTCCTGTTCATCGGGAGGGGTGTGGCATACCGCAAAACGGGACTCGATAGGATACTGTTCATCTCCACCGTCGACCCCCTCCAGCCTCCACGGGCTACTGTTCATCCACCGTCGACCTCCTCCAGCCTCCACCTGCGATTGTTCATCCACGGGCTCCTGTTCATCCAGCCTCCACCGCGCACTACTCCATCGGCTACTGTTCAACTAGCCCTCTCCACGGGCTCCTGTTCAACCACCCCTCCACGGGCTACTGTTCATCCAGTCCTCCACCGTCTACTGTTTATCCAGCCCTCCACAGGGTCTTGTTCATCCAGCCCCAACCGGCTCGATCGATCGAGGTCCTGTTCATCCAGAGGTAACACCACGGGGTCCTGTTCATCCACCCCCACCGAGAACTGTTCATCCAACCCCCCCCCCAGCAACGCTCACTGTTCATCTAGAGGCAGCATCGATCGGCTTCAGTTAGCAGCAGTAGCGAAGGAATCGCTCGATCGGGTTCAGTTAACAGCCATCGATCGATCGCTCGGGTTCAGTAATGCATAGCCTGCAGTGCAATCACTCGGGTTCAGTTAGAGCCCAATGCCTCGCTCGGGTTCAGTTAGAGCCCAACACCTCGCACCCACGCGCGTGTGTGTACGAGAGAAACGCGCAAACCTCCGTGCATCGCTCGGCCCCGACCACCCATCGTAATCGGGAACACCCCGATATTTTCCTCGCCCTCACTTCTACCATGGTTTTTTCCGTCATGGACGACCCAAAGAATGTCATGCAGTTGCGGCTCCGGCCCGCCTAGGATGAAAAGCCCATTTTCTGTCATGATTTTTTGTCATAGAAGTAGGAGCCCACCACATCTATGTTGATACCGGGTTTTGTCACAATTATCATCACATAAGTGTCATAAGTATGACACAATTTTTTTTCGTTCGACCCAAAATGTCACGGATGTGTCTTTTTTTGTAGTGATGCCACCTTTTCAATGGAGAGCCGAGCCTGTCGCTTCTCCCGAATTCTGATAGACGGCGGCAGCAGTATCAACATCCTCTACCGTGACACCCTGGAGAAGCTGTGCATCAAAGAGAAGCATTTGCAGCCTAGTTGGACCGTCTTCCATGGCATAGTACCCGGCCTTTCCTAGTCACCAATCGGCAAGATCAAGATAGATGTCCTCTTCGGAGATAGAGATCACTTCCATCGTGAACCATTCTGGTTCGACGTGGTTGACCTGGAGAGCCCCCACCACGCCCTCTTGGGCCGACCAGCACTTGCCAAGTTCATGGCGGTGCCTCACTATGCCTACCTCAAGATGAAGATGTTGGGTCCCAAGGGCATAATTGTCGTCGCCGGCGACTACAAGAAGTCGGCCACGTGCGCCGCTGCCAGCAGTCGACTTGCCAAGTCCCTTGTGATTGCTGCCGAGAAGCGGCTCCTTGACCAGGTTGTGGCCATGGGCGGCAAGCAGCCGGACCTGTCGCCAGACCCAAGGAGTCAGAAGCTCAGGGCTCTTTCCAGCCGACCAAAGAAACAAAGAAGATCACCTTGGACCCGGAGCACCTGGAGAGGTTCGCTGTCATACCGACCAACCACGACAACAAATAGGAAAGCGATCTCGTCGATTTCCTCCATGAGAATCGGGACATCTTTGCATGGTCTCCCAAAGACATGCCAGGTGTTCCGACAAATTTCGCCGAGCACAAGCTACATGTCAGGTCAGATGCGAAGCTGGTCAAGCAACCCATCCGCCGCCTGTCAGAAGAAAAGAGAAGAATAGTTGGTGAAGAGATAGCCCGACTGCTAGCAGCCGGCTTCATCATGGATGTGTTCTACCCAGAGTGGCTTGCCAACCTGGTCCTTGTATTGAAGAAGAACAACAAGTGGCGCATGTGCATTGATTATACCAGCCTCAACAAAGACTGCCCCAAAGATCCGTTTGCTCTGCTTCGAATAGATCAAGTGATTGAATCCACAACCGGATGCGACCTGTTGAGTTTTTTGGACGCCTATTCTGGTTACCACCAAATCAAGCTGAACCCGGCCGATCGGCTGAAGACCGCCTTCATCACACCATTCGGAGCCTTCTGCTACCTAACAATGACATTTGGCTTGAGAAATGCCGGTTCCACATTTCATCATTGCATGCAAAAGTGCCTCCTCAAGCAACTCGGCAAAAATGCCCACGTCTATGTAGACGATATTGTGGTGAAGACAGAGAAGCGTGGCACCCTCCTGGAAGATCTCAAGGAGACTTTTGACAATCTACGCCGTTTTCAAATCAAGCTCAACCCAGAAAAGTGTGTCTTTGTAGTCCCAGCTGGCCAGCTCCTTGGTTTCCTTGTCTCAGAACGCGTCATCAAGTGCAACCCTGTGAAGATCAAGGCCATTGAGCGGATGCGGAGACCGACCCGGCTGTGAGACATCCAGAAGTTCACCGGGTGCTTGGCTTCTCTCAACCGCTTCATCAGTCGGCTGGACGAGAAGGCCTTGCCCCTGTACCAGCTAATGAAGAAAACAACTTGCTTTGAGTGGAACGACAAGGCGGACGAAGCTTTCCTCCAGCTTAAGAAGATGCTGACCATGCCGCGTGTCATGGCGGCTCCGGCTGCTAAGGAGCCCATGCTCCGCTACATCGCCGCCACCAGCCGAGTGGTCAGCACAGTCATCGTCGTCAAACACCGAGAAGATGTTAGAGCTCAGCCGGTACAAAGGCCCGTCTACTATCTGAGTGAAGTACTGTCCGCCTCTAAGCAGAATTACCCCCACTACTAGAAGATGTGCTACGGCGTGTACTTTGCCGCCAAGAAGCTCAAGCAATATTTCCAAGAGCATTCCATCACGGTCGTCTGCACTGCTCCACTTGCCGAGATTATAGGCAATAGAGATGCATCAGGCCTGGTGGCGAAGTGGGCCATCAAGCTGGCCCCCTACACCATCCTCTACCAGCCCCGCACCACCATCAAGTCCCAAGCACTGGCTGACTTCCTTGTCGACTGGGCCGAAACCCAGTACTTGCCGCCAGCGCCAGACTCCACTCATTGGCGGATGCACTTTGATGGCTTAAAGATACGCACCGGTCTGGGAGCCGGCATCGTCCTCAGCTCTCCCAAAGGCGACAAGCTCAAGTACACATTGCAAATTCACTTTGCTGCCACCAATAACGTGGTCGAGTATGAAGCACTCGTCCACAGGCTCCGACTGGCCAAAGAAATTGGCATCTGCCGAGTGCTCTGCTACGGCGACTCGGACTTGGTGGTCCAGCAGTCATCTGGCGACTGGAACGCCAAGGATGAAAACATGGCGAGCTACCGCTTCCTCGTCCAGCAGATCTGCGAAACTAAATGCACTAATAGCAGAAAAGCAGTGCACTAATAGTTTTGGCCACTCGAGCACTAGTGGTAGAGTAGCAGTGATCTAAATTGGTAGCCGCTCCAGCAGGGAACATAGTATCATAGAGCAGCCAGGGCAGCTGGTCATGCAGCAGCAGCGCCCGGAGCAGTAGCGCATGCGAGAGCTAGGGCAGCTGGTCATGCAACAACATCTTAGGTAGTAGAACTAGGGGCTCGAGCGA
Organism: Triticum urartu; assembly: GCF_003073215.2. Lineage (NCBI taxonomy): Eukaryota > Viridiplantae > Streptophyta > Magnoliopsida > Poales > Poaceae > Triticum > Triticum urartu. The sequence goes on from NC_053028.1 coordinate 281,105,964, forward strand.
GAGCCGGATCTGTTGCTCGTGAAGTAGCAGGGCGAGCAAGAGTAGAGCAGTAGCAAGAGCAAGAGCAAGAGCAGCAGCAAGAGCAAGCGCTAGAGCAGACCAGGTAGGGGACCAAGAGCATAGCAGCAGCGCGAGTGTGAGCCGAAGCAGCAGCAGCAGGGCCAGCGAGAGCCGAAGCAACAGCAGTAGCAACTCCTACTGATGTGGACGTCGCTGCCGAGGGAGCGATGCCGTGAGGGACATGGCCGGCGCCGCCACCATAGATGGAGCCGCGCCACGACGGCTTGAGACAAAGTGCCGGTAGCACCATGTGTCGAATCAAGAAGAAAATGCAGCGATTAGTGTAGAACCTCTTTGGTGTCACCAATTAGGCCTGAACTTCATTCGAGGAATCAATGATGGTGCTGCTCTTCCAGTGATGCAGGTGAAGACGATGTTGTCGGAATGGACACTGGTACAACGACGTGCTATACACACGGTTTTTAACCCCTTTCCGCGGTGGCATTTTGAACCGTCGCCAAGTGAGTGACTGCGGTAGGTGATACGTCTCCAACGTATCTATAGTTTTTTATTGTTCCATGCTATTATATTATCTGTTTTGGATGTTCATGGGCTTTATTATACACTTTTATATTATTTTTGGGACAAACCTATTAACCGGAGGCCCAGCCCAAATTGTTGTTTTCTTGCCTATTTCAGTGTTTCGAAGAAAAGGAATATCAAACGGAGTCCAAACGGAATGAAACCTTCGGGAGAGTTATTTTTGGAACGGAAGCAATCCAAGAGACTTGGAGTATACGTCAGGGAAGCTTCGAGGTGGCCACGAGTCAGGGAGGCGCGCCTGCCCCCCTGGGCGCGCCCCCACCCTCGTGGGCCCCTCGTGGCTCCCCTGACCGACTTGTTTCTCCTATATATATCAATCTACCCTAAAAACATCGGAGAGCGGAATAGATTGGGAATTCCACTGCCAGAAGCCTCCATAGCCACCGAAAACCAATCTAGACCCGTTCTGGCACCCTGCCGGAGGGGGGAATCCCTCTTCGGTGGCCATCTTCATCATCCCGGTGCCCTCCTCGACGAGGAGGGAGTAGTCCACCCTTGGGGCTGAGTAGGGGTGGAAACGGATCGGATGCGGATGCGGATCGGATAGTGCTCTTGCCACTTCCATTTTCATATTTTCAAACGAATACGAATCTGAATACGGATATTATCGGATACGGATGCGGCTCGGATAATATTCGAATACGGATACGTATCGGATATTTTCTTGATTCGGAACGGATACGAATAATATCAACATATTGCTTAAGTAAATTAGTCGATAGCTATGTGACCTGAAATAATCAACTTGTGACATACAATAAGTCAATGATAAATAGGTTTATGAATAAATACTATTGTAATGCATAATAATTTATAAGTTTAATCATATAAAGAGTAAAATTTGACTACTTATTTGGCTTTTATGTTGGATAATTGGAATATTGGGTCTAGAATTTTAAAAATTACCTCCCATAATCTTATTCGGATACGGATATATCAACTTCCATATCCATATTTGTCTCAAATCTCCTACCATATTTTATTTTTTATTTGTTTAATAAAGTCGGATACGGATAATTTCCATTTCCATTTTGGTTCGGATGCGGATGTTTCGGATACGAATAGGCATTTTCTCAAATACGAATATCGGATATTTCGGATTATCTGCTACCAATTTCCACCCCTAGGGCTGAGGGTATGTACCAGTAGCTATGTGTTTGATCTCTCTCTCTCTCTCTCTCTCGTGTTCTTGAGTTGGCACGATCTTGATGTATCGCGAGCTTGGCTATTATAGTTGGATCTTATGATGTTTCTCCCCCTCTACTCTCTTGTAATGGATTGAGTTTTCCCTTTGAAGTTATCTTATCGGATTGAGTCTGTAAGGATTTGAGAACACTTGATGTATGTCTTGCATGTGCATATCTGTGGTGACAATGGGATATCACGTGATCCACTTGATGTATGTTTTGGTGATCAACTTGCGAGTTCCGTGACCTCGTGAACTTATGCATAGGGGTTGGCACACTTTTTCGTCTTAACTCTCGGGTACAAACTTTGGGTCACTCTTTGAAGTTCTTTGTGTTGGTTGAATAGATGAATCTGAGATTGTGTGATGCATATCGTATAACCATACCCACGGATACTTGAGGTGACATTGGAGTATCTAGGTGACATTAGGGTTTTGATTGATTTGTGTCTTAAGGTGTTATTCTAGTATGAACTCTATGATAGATTGAACGGAAAGAATAGCTTCATGTTATTTTACTACGGACTCTTGAATAGGTCGATCAGAAAGGATAACTTTGAGGTGGTTTCGTACCCTACCATAATCTCTTCGTCTGTTCTCCGCTATTAGTGACTTTGGAGTGACTCTTTGTTGCATGTTGAGGGATAATTATATGATCCAGTTATGTTATTATTGTTGAGGGAACTTGCACTAGTGAAAGTATGAACCCTAGGCCTTATTTCAACACATTGCAATACCGTTTGTGCTCACTTTTACCACTTGCTACCTTGCTGTTTTAATAATTTCAGATTAAAAAAACCATTATCTACCATGCATATTGCACTTGTATCACCATCTCTTCGCCGAACTAGTGCACCCATACAATTTACCATTGTATTGGGTGTGTTGGGGACACAAGAGACTCTTTGTTAATTGGTTGCAGGGTTGCTTGAGAGAGACCATCTTCATCCTATGCCTCCCACGGATTGATAAACCTTAGGTCATCCACTTGAGGGAAATTTGCTACTGTCCTACAAACCTCTGCACTTGGAGGACCAACAACGTCTACAAGAAGAAGGTTGTGTAGTAGACATCAAGCTCTTTTCTAGCGCCGTTGCTGGGGAGGTTGGCGCTTGAAGGTATATCTTTAGATCTTGCAAACGAATCTTTTTGTTTATTGTTTTATCACTAGTTTAGTCTATAAAGAAAACTAAAAAATGGAATTGAGGGTTCCTCATATGCTTCATCTTTTTAATGTCTTTCGTGAGAATAAGGATTCCGATAATTGTGATCAAGTGCTAGAAGAAGAATGCACTAGAATGTTTGGCACTAAATATTTGAATGATGAGCATGATTGCAATGTTGTTAGTATGAATTCCTTGAATATCCATGATGCTAATGATATGCAAAGCCACAAGCTTGGGGAAGCCATGTTTGATGAAGATGATATTTTTTGTCCCCCAAGTTTTGATGAGCAAATTTATTTTGATGATAGCATGCCTCCTATTTATGATGATTATATTGATGAAAGTGGGTTTGGAAGAGTGTCAACTTTAGGAAGTAATGATCCCACTATTTTGGAGGGTGTTAAATCATATTGTGATAATTACGAAAGTGGGTTTGGAGAGGTCATGACTTTAGTTAATGTTAATCCCACTATTTTGGAAGAGTGTCAACTTTGCATACTTGTAGATCATGAAAAGAATGCTTTATGTGATGGTTATATTGTTGAATTCATTCCTGATGCTACTGAAAATTATTATGAGGGAGGAACATATGCTTATAGGAATTGCAATAATATCAAGTTTCCTCTCTATGTGCTTAAAATCTGGAAGTTATGCTTGTTTTACCTTCATATGCAAGTTGATTCTTGTTCCCATAAGTTGTTTGCTCAAAAAATCCCTATGCATAGGAAGTGGGTTAGATAAACGTTCTAGTCATATTCTTCATGATGCTCTCTTTATGTTTCAATTCTTATCTTTTATGTGAGCATCATTGAAATCATCATGCCTAGCTAGGGGCGTTAAACGATAGCGCTTGTTGGGGGGCAACCCAACTTTATTTTTGTTCCTTGATTTTTGCTCCTGTTTAGTAATAAATAATTTATCTAGCCTCTGTTATGATTGAGTTTTTATGCTTTTAATTACTGTTTGTGCCAAGTAGAACCTTTGGGAAGACTTGGGGAAAGTCTTTGTGATCATGCTGTAAAAAACAGAAACTTTAGCGCTCACGAGATTTGCTGCCATTTTTTGAAGATGATTAATAGATAAATTCCTCACGTCCAGAAATTTATTTTAGAATTTTTGGGGTTCCAGAAGTATAGGTTTGATCCAGATTACTACAGACAGTTCTGTTTCTGACAGTTTCTGTTTTCTATGTGTTGTTTGCTTATTTGGATGAATCTATGAGTAGTATCAGAGGGTATGAACCATAGATGAGTTGGAATACAGTAGATATTACACCAATATGAATTTAGAATGAGTTCACAACAGTACCTAAGTGGTGATTTATTTTCTTTTACTAACGGAGCTTACAAGTTTTCTGTTAAGTTTTATGTTGTGAAGTTTTCAAGTTTTGGGTAAAGATTCGATGGACTATGGAACAAGGAGTGGCAAGAGCCTAAGCTTGGGTATGCCCAAGGCACCCCAAGGTAATATTCAAGGACAACCAAGAGCCTAAGCTTGGGGATGCCCCAGAAGGCATCCCCTCTTTCGTCTTCGTTCATCGGTAACTTACTTGGAGCTATATTTGTATTCACCATATGATATGTGTTTTGCTTGGAGTGTCATTTTATTTTCTTTTGTTTTGCTTGTTGTTTGAATAAAATACCAAGATCTGAAATTCTTAAATGTTAGAGAGTCTTCACATAGTTTCATAATTATTCTACTACTCATTGATCTTCACTTATATCTTTTGGAGTACTTTGTCTTTTGCTCTAGTGCTTCACTTATATATTTTTAGAGAACGGCGGTGGTTTTATTTTCAAGTAATTGTTGAACTCGCATGCTTCACTTATATTATTTTGAGAGTCCTTTAGAACAACATGGCAATAATAAAAACTTTCATATAAGTGCATTGAATACTAAGAGAAGTTTGATACTTGATGATTGTTTTGAGATATGGAGATGGTGATATTAGAGTCATGCTAGTTGAGTAGTTGTGAATTTGAGAAATACTTGTGTTGAAGTTTGTGATTCCCGTAGCATGCACGTATAGTGAACCGTTAGGTGATGAAGTCGGAGCATGATTTATTTATTGATTGCCTTCCTTATGAGTGGCGGTCGGGGACGAGCGATGGTCTTTTCCTACCAATCTATCCCCCTAGGAGCATGCGCGTAGTACTTTGTTTCGATAACTAATAGATTTTTGCAACAAGTATGTGAGTTCTTTATGACTAATGTTGAGTCCATGGATTATACGCACTCTCACCCTTCCACCATTGCTAGCCTCTCTAGTACCGCGCAACTTTCGCCGGTACCATAAACCCACCATTACCTTCCTCAAAACAGCCACCATACCTACCTATTATGGCATTTCCATAGCCATTCCGAGATATATTGCCACGCAACTTTCCACCGTTCCGTTTAATATGACACGCTCCATCATTGCCATATTGCTTTGCATGATCATGTAGTTGACATCGTATTTGTGGCAAAAGCCACCGTTCATAATTCTTTCATACATGTCACTCATGAGTCATTGCACATCTCGGTACACCGCCAGAGGCATTCATATAGAGTCATACTTCGTTCTAAGTATTGAGTTGTAATTCTTGAGTTGTAAGTAAAAAAGAAGTGTGATGATCATCATTATTAGAGCATTGTCCCAGTGAGGAAAGGATGATGGAGACTATGATTCCCCCACAAGTCGGGATGAGACTCCGAACGAAAAAAAGAAGCCAAAAGAAAAAAAAAGGCCAAAAAAACAAAAAATGAGAGAAAAAGAGAGAAGGGGCAATGCTACTATCCTTTTACCACACTTGTGCTTCAAAGTAGCACCATGATCTTCATGATAAAGAGTCTCCTATGTTGTCACTTTCATATACTAGTGGGAATATTTCATTATAGAACTTGCCTTGTATATTCCAATGATGGGCTTCCTCAAAATGCCCTAGGTCTTCGTGAGCAAGCTGTTTCTTTTGTTGAGCTTTCATACACTTATAGCTCTAGTGCATCCGTTGTATGGCAATCCCTACTCACTCACATTGATATCTACTGATGGGCATCTCCATTGCCCGTTGATACGCCTAGTTGATGTGAGACTATTTTCTTCCTTTTTGTCTTCTCCACAAACACCATTCTATTCCACCATAGTGCTATATCCATGGATCATGCTCATATATTGCGTGAAGATTGAAAAAGTTTGAGAACATCAAAAGTATGAAACAATTGCTTGGCTTGTCATCGGGGATGTGCATGATTTAATATTTTCTGTGATGAAGATAGAGCATAGCCAGACTATATGATTTTGTAGGGATAACTTTCTTTGGCCATGTTATTTTGAGAAGACATGATTGTTTACTTAGTACGCTTGAAGTATTATTATTTCTATGTCAATATTAAACTTTTGTCTTGAATCTTTCGGATCTGGTTATTCTTGCAACAATAAAGAGAATTACATGGATAAATATGTTAGGTAGCATTCCACATCAAAAATTCTGTTTTTATCATTTACCTATTCGAGGACGAGCATGAATTAAGCTTGGGGATGCTGATACGTCTCCAATGTTTCTATAATTTTTTATTGCTCCATGCTATTATATTATCTGTTTTGGATGTTTATGGGCTTCATTATACAATTTTATATTATTTTTGGGACTAACCTATTAACCGGAGGCCTAGCACAAATTGTTGTTTTCTTGCCTATTTCAGTTTTTCGAAGAAAAGGAATATCAAACGGAGTCCAAACGGAATGAAACCTTCAGGAGAGTTATTTTTTGGAACGGAAGCAATCCAGGAGACTTGGAATATACATCAGGGAAGCTTCGAGGTGGCCACGAGGCAGGGAGGCGCGCCTGCCCCCCTGGGCGTGCCCCACCCTCGTGGGCCCCTCGTGGCTCCCCTGACCGACTTCTTTCTCCTATATATATATATATATATATTTATCAATATACCCTAAAAACATCGGAGAGCAGAATAGATCGGGAGTTCCGCCGCCAGAAGCCTCCGTAGCCACCGAAAACCAATCTAGACCCGTTCCCGCACCCGGACGGAGGGGTGAATCCCTCTCCGGTGGCCATCTTCATCATCCCGGCGCCCTCCATGACGAGCAGGGAGTAGTCCACCCTCGGTGCTGAGGGTATGTACCAGTAGCTATGTGTTTGATCTCTCTCTCTCATGTTCTTGAGTTGGCACGATCTTGATGTATCGCGAGCTTTGCTATTATAGTTGGATCTTATGGTGTTTCTCCCCCTCTACTCTCTTGTAATGGATTGAATTTTCCCTTTGAAGTTATCTTATCGGATTGAGTCTTTAAGGATTTGAGAACACTTGATGTATGTCTTGCATGTGCTTATATGCGGTGACAATGGGATATCACGTGATCCACTTGATGTATGTTTTGGTGATCAAATTGCGAGTTCCGTGACCTCGTGAACTTATGCATAGGGGTTGGCACACGCTTTCGTCCTGACTCTCCAGTAGAAACTTTGGGGCACTCTTTGAAGTTCTTTGTGTTGGTTGAATAGATGAATCTGAGATTGTGTGATGCATATCATATAACCATACCCATGGATACTTGAGGTGACATTGGAGTATCTAGGTGACATTAGGGTTTTGGTTGATTTGTGTCTTAAGGTGTTATTCTAGTATGAACTCTATGATAGATTGAATGGAAATAATAGCTTTATGTTATTTTACTACAGACTCTTCAATAGATCTATCAGAAAGGATAACTTTGAGGTGGTTTCATACCCTACCATAATCTCTTCGTTTGTTCTCCGTTATTAGTGACTTTGGAGTGACTCTTTGTTGCATGTTGAGGGATAATTATATGATCCAGTTATGTTATTATTGTTGAGGGAACTTGCACTAGTGAAAGTATGAACCCTAGGCCTTATTTCAACGCATTGCAATACCATTTGTTCTCACTTTTACCACTTGCTACCTTGCTGTTTTTATAATTTCAGATTACAAAAACCATTATCTACCATCCATATTGCACTTGTATCACCATCTCTTCACTGAACTAGTGCACATATACAATTTACCATTGTATTGGGTGTGTTGGGGACACAAGAGACTCTTTGTTATTTGGTTGCAGGGTTGCTTGAGAGAGATCATCTTCATCCTACACCTCCCATGGATTGATAAACCTTAGGTCATCCACTTGAGGGAAATTTGCTACTGTCCTACAAAACTCTGCACTTGGAGGCCCAACAACGTCTACAAGAAGAAGGTTGTGTAGTAGACATCAGTAGGGGGTCCTTCCCACATGACCCAGAAACCGTCAAGGATATGGAGCCATGATGTAGAGGCCTTACCAAATGTAATCGTATGCGATGCAGCACACACTAAATTCTTTCGCATGTGTGGGATCGGTGATTAAATGTCTCTAATGATGAAGTGAAACCAAACGGTGTGTCATAATGAACCGTTTGGGAAACATTATATATGGCACACGGGCCAACATATGAACTATGTACAATATGTCCCCATCGCACATGAGTTTTCTGCGGAACCCATCTTCCATGCAAGACTCCATCGCACACGTTTTCGAACAATTACCGTGTGCGATAGTGTTCTATCACAAACGGTTCAGGAGCCCCTTCGCACGCATACAAGTGTTCCAGGCCGTTTGTGATTTGTTGTGTATCACCGATGGTTGCGGCAAGAGTGGCGTGTGCTTTTTGTTTGGGATCCCACACGTTTCTTGAAAAATTTACGATTGGGATTGTATTTTACATTGGGCACGGTTAACTCCGAGCTCTCGTGTGCGATAACGTGATATCACAAACGGTTCCGGATCCCCTACGCACATGTAGTAGTGCTGCAAATCATTTGCGATCTGTTGTGTATCACCGACGGTTCCGCTACGATTGACGCATGCTTTCCGATGTGGATCGCACACACTCATTTAGTTGAACCGTGTGCGGAGCAATTGCCAGGTTAAAACAAAAATATTCCCTTTGAATCGGCATGCAAAAAGCAAATTCGCCACAATATTCAATTGAAAAAATAGTGTCCAAAGGAAGAACATTCATCAGATTTCGCAACATTGAACAAATGGTAGCTAAATTCCAATGATTTGTCGACATATATATGCATTACATAATTAATCATAGTGTACGAAATATGAAGACCTCTCAGGTGGAAAACAATGGATCCGTGTGTATATGCTTAGGAGCTAACTCTTAATCAATGTTTTAGGAGAAGGCATGCTGAAATCTTCATTATCACCAGTGGGATTGATGTAGTGATTCGGGAAGAAGTCGCTATTAAATCTCCGAACCATTAGCAATTCACCAGCGGGGAGCGGTTCAGGGGATCTCGGTTCTAAGATGAGCTGCAGTATTTTTAAGTTCAGAATGTGCCATATGAGTGGAGTAGAAGATATTAAAGATAGACTTACTGGTACTAATTCACGAGCATCTTCACAACTATCAGCAGATTTGCAAATAAAGATCATGTGTCTGCAAACATAGTATCCACAAAGGTTGGTCCCTGCTTGTTCCTGAGGACACTGAAATTTTTTGTACGGAATTAGTCATGTATTTGTCCTATTAGGAACAACCTAACCGGTGTTTGATGTATTTTTCTTTTGACATAAATAGAAAGAGGTTTATTTAGAAGCTTGAACATTTGACTAGCGTAAGAAAAGGTATTTGCAGACTATTGGATACCTTTTCCGAAAATAACGGATTTCAGTGTGTTACCGGAGAAACGATCTTGTGCTGCAGAGGTAGTTCCCTCTTGAACAGGTTCCCTGGTTTAGTTTTCCAGAATGCGACCACACTACAAATGAAGATGAATTTTGACAACATCAATTATTGAACCAGATATGAATGCAAATTAATTTCAACATAATAGAATTCAATACCTATCCATGAATTGCTGAAGATGCGTCCGATCCTGAGCATTTGTTGACTCTCTAAGAGAATCCATGTAGTAAACTATGTTCTTGTTTGGAACAATGAATACCAATATCCAGTGATTGCTACATATTAAGAAAGCCATGAACTTATGGATTATGTCGAAATCTAAAAGACAATCTACCGGAGTAAACGGCCACGGGTAGCCTCGTTGGCTCCCTATGGTATTTCAAGACATCGGGGCTAGCAGCGCCCCTCACACCTCCTAGACGAACGGCCGGCTTCTTGGGCCTGGTGGTCTATGAGGCCGGCCGCTAGAAGGCAGCAGAATACCAGAAGGCGGCTGCGAGGCGGCCGACCTCTAGCAGGCGGCCCCTCGTGTCCTCAAAATTTTCACCAAAATAACTATGATAGGACGGGGCGTGGCAACAGTGCAACCTGCCACCCTCGAATCCAGGGCTGAGCACAGCTACAGTACGGGCATACCCAGCGGACGCCTCTTACCCGGCAGGGTACTGTAACCACGTCGCCCATGACATCACCTACCACCTAGGGAGCTATGCTCCCACGACGGCCTGTCGGTACACTCCGCAGGCGGCGGGCCCTACCTGTCGGCGAGCCCCAGAAGGCAGCAGATCCCCCGCAGGCGGAAACGAGGACGGGCCGCCTCCTAGCAGATGACCCTCTCCCCCCTCAGAGTTCGTGCGCCATTAACCAGAAGAGACGGGGAGTGACTACAGTGAATGCCCACCAGGCGGCGGTACTTTAGCCACGCTTCCTCCGACAAAGCATCCATCATCAGTAGCAAGGCTACAGTGCAAAGCGATCCACCAGACTCGCAAGCGGCGGGCGCGGCCTGTCGGCCAAGTACACAACAGCCGGCAGGACCCACCAAGCGGCAGGCCCCAGCAGCCGGTGGAGAAGCCGACATCTAGAGACACTCACGGCCGAGTCCTACACCCGGCCAAATTACCATTATACCCCTAGGGGTAGGCCTATATAAACCCCCCAGGCTTCCCCATGCAAAGGGTTCAGACCTTAGAGATCACACACACACCCATACAGAGAGAGGAGTAGGGCTAGCCTTGTTCTTCTTCCTCCTCTAGCAAAATAGCTCAAGGAGTAACTTGTAGCTACTCTATTTGATCATAGTCATCATGCAGAGACCCCGCAGAGCAGGACTAGGGGTGTTATCTCCTCGAAGAGCCCTGAACCTGGGTAAGATTTGTAGGCGCATGCGGTCTTGCTCACTCCCGCTTCTAGAGCCCGGCGACATACTCTTGTCCCTCTCCATGATTAGCCATCCCCTAGCATATGTCGCCACACATCCCCGACACAATCAGTGTATGCATGGTTGTTTATTTGACTTACCGTTCATGATATGGCCAGAGAAATGATTCTGCATGTGACGTGTTTTCGAAGATACGGGCGACCGTGTTAATGGCCCTCTCTCGTTGATCCTACCATCTAATGTTGTGCCATTTGCTAATGCAGGATCTATGAAATACACACTCTCTCCTTTTCTTCTCTGCGCGTTCAATCCCCTAAGAGGAATAAAATGCAGTTAGTTGTTTAACATTTACAGCCTTGTATGGAGAGGTTGATCAGAATTTGTTAAATACTTACAAAATCAGGCATCTCACAAGAGTGGCATCGAGCTCGTTGAAGTTGAAGAAGAGATGTAAGTCCTCGAAACTCACATTAATGGAACCACCATCGTGTCAAAAATGATCTCCGTTGTAGTGGAGTAGTAGAACATGATGACCTACTAACATTTGATCCATGCAATATTTATGTAACTCGCGGCAACTGGAGCTGCACTCATCAAAGTATTCGCCAACAAGAAATGGCTGGCCATGGACGTAATTGTGTGCTTCAAGTACGTCTGCTTTATTTTTAGCAAGTAGCAAAGCTATTTCTTCATCATCCATGCTGTTAGAAATAATATTACTCCCCGATTCAAACAACTTTTTGTTAATTTGTTTATGGGCGATGAGTGCTTTAAGTAAGGGGCAATCATTCTCTTTCCTCTTCGCTCTCAGGTCGTGCTTCCTCACGGGTGCAGCCTTTTTGCCGCTTCCTTCTTGGAACTTTAAGCACTTCTGGTACAAGGTCTGGTTGGCTGGAAGGTAGACTACCGAGCAGACGATAAAGCTTGGACGGACTGCTTAGTAGACGGTCTAGCTATGCCGGACCGCTGAGCTGGCGGTTCTGCTATGACAAACTGCTGGGCTGTAGGAGTAGAGGCACCGGTCTACTGACCATGCGTTGAAGCTATGTCAGGTTTCTGCGCAGGTGGTGCCAAGTTGTCGATGTGTTGAGGAGGCCGTGCCAACACGTTGGTTTGCTGAGCAAGAAGTGTTGATGCATTGGTATGCTGATCACGTGGCTGCGGACTGACGGACTGATGAGCATTCGGTTCTGGACCTACATACTGCTTAGTAGGCGGTTCCGAAGCATCAGACTGCTTAGCAGTGCGTTCCACTAGGTTGGTCTGCTGAGCATGTGCTGCAGCTGGGTCTCCCCCACTGCTTTAGCGATCGGCATCTGAACCGGTGGTGTGTCTTCAGCAGTTGTAGGACTTGTGTCGTGGTTTTGCCACTGCAGATGTCCTAGTGTGAGGACTTAGTCGTGAGGCCAACTCAACTACGTAGTAGCTTGAACGGGGTTGGTCGAAACCGAGAGACATGAGGTTTTACCCAGGTTCATCCCCTCACGGTGGAGGTAAAAGCCTACATCCTGCTTTATTGACATTGATCATGATGACGATCTCGGTTACAAGGGCGAGGTTTCGCTACCTCTATCTTGAGAGCATCTACTTTGATCTTGTCTAAGACTTGTATGTCTGTCTCCAACTTCTCCCTCTTGGGGTGCCCTGCCCCTCCTTATATAAGTTGGAGGGGCGGGTTACATGTGGAGTCCTACTAGGATTATGACTATTCTATTACAAGTGGAATCCTAGTCTTGCTTCCCTTGTAAGGGAAATATTCCTTGTGCCTTCCTTCTCAAGCCGGCCCACCATAATGTGAGTCGGCCTTCCCATGAGCCACCGTATGGGCCATTGGGTCTTGTTGTCCGTCTGACCCGCCCACCGGGGTCACTAATGAGTCGCGAAGCTCGGGCGGGTCACCCGTGAGTCGCCAAGTCCGGGCGGGTCACCAGTGAGTCGCCAAGCTCCAGTCAGGTCATACATCAGGTCATGTTACACCGCGGGGTATATCCTTGATATCATCCCCCATTTTAATTTGGATTTATCCATGTTAAACTGATCCTGCAAAATAAACACAAGGACAAATTTAACAGGTTGTGTGTCGGGTTAAACATTCTCCTGAACTGGCTTCTATTCATCCTTAAGTCCTTGCCACTTCCTTCTCCTGGAAAGTCCAGATCAATAGGCCAGCTTCATATTCAATTTGCTTGTAGAAAAATATTATGAAAAAAGAATCCATTTGAGTCGGCCTCCAATGCTCCGCCTTCACAAAAATATTGGTCTTGAAATATTCATCTGATGTTCAGCTGGTTTGAAGTGTAGAGCTTGCCGAGTTATGATTGCCAAAATTGCCGGGTTATAAAAACTGATGATTCCGGGTCATGATTGTTGTAGACACCATGTCATGATTGTTGCTGACGCCAGGTTATTTAATTTGTCTTTCTGAGTTTTCAGGCCAAATCCTTATAAGATGAATCCTCACAATCCGTGTTTTCCTAGACCGGGTCAATCTTGCGATGATTTGGTGCTTGCTTTCTATAAATATAGCTTCCAATCATTGAGTTGGCTCTTCGTGCCCTTCTATGACTAGCTCGAAGGAGATAAACTTTGCAAATTTGCCCACTAAGAATATGATACCCGGTCTGCTCAAAGCTGAGAACTTGAAGGTGTACCTCTCTTATATCCATATTACATGTAGCCCCAAGTCTTGAGTAGAACAAAGCGATAGCTTAAGACTTGCTTCAATATAAATATTGCAACTTTGGAGAAATCCGGGTTGTTCATCTAAGTCGCCAGTCATAAACTGAGTATTTTGTACTTCGCATGGGTAGCCCCCAAGTGCCGGGTTGTCTTGCCTCAGCAACCTAGGACTTGTAACTGTCTTATGCTCATAAAATTTCAACCAATGTACCCCCAAGGGTCGGGTCATTATGCAATAATGGGCAGGGACTTTGTAGATATGATTATGTAAACTTGAATAGCAACATGTAGCCCCCAAGGGCCGGCTCATGACTATGTGATGGGTCGGGTCTTCAATAAGGCGAGTTTAAAAATGACCTTGCATTAGCCCCCAAGTGCCATGGTGCATGCTTGCAGTGACATGATGTAATCTTGATTTGAATAATGTAGCCCCCAAGTGTCGGGTCGTATGCCTGCAGCAACTTGGGAGTATTCTTCCATTATAGAATAAACCATATCCACTGTCCAGATGATGTTACTGAAAGCCTTGCATATCAATATTGAACCACGGTCTCTGCTGTGAGCTGGTATTTTTGGATGAAGGAATAATAGTCATTACTCTGAAGAGGCTTTTGAAAACCTCAATCAACCAATACTGGTCATGATGACCATAATGAAAATCCAGCCATGTTGGCTATTTAAAATTTGAATAATATAATCTGGTATGAAAACCTCAATCATCATATACTGGTTATGACAACCATAATGAAAATCTTGCCATGTTGGCTATTTAAGATTTGACTAATATCACTCGGTTTGAAAACCGGATCCTGCAACATAACCAAGATATCCATGCATATATGATGCATGGTATGATGATGCAATGTATGTGTATGATAACAGAGTATAAAAAATGTCGGCTTTCAAAGCTCGACAAAAAGACCAGCTTTTAAAGCTCGAATCTAGGGCAGGTTATAACCCAGAGACTTATTGTCATAAACAATCATTGATAACGGCGGCTTACAGCCAAAAATATACTGTCGACTTTTAAAGATCATAAGGGCGGCTTACAGCCAAAATTATACTGTCGACTTAAAGTCAAAAGCCAGGATAGGTGATAACCCAAAGACTCAAATATGATCAAGATAACCCGGAGTTAGTATGACCCGGGGATTCATAATTTGCATCACAGCAAAAATATGAAAGCATAAAAATGTCTGAAAAGACCAAAACAGAGAATATGCAAACCTCAAATATTTTGTTAAGCCGTTTTTTAACACACAACCAAACAAAAGTTGGCTCACAGGCCTAATGTTTTCTTTAAAGGCCGCATAGCTAGCTCACAGGCCTCTTGTTTGCTTTCAAGGCCGCATGGCCTAGCTCACTGGCCTCATGTTTGCTTTCAAGGCCGCATAGCCTGGCTCACAAGCCTCATGTTTACTTTCAAGGCTGCATAGCCATTGAGTTTATCCTAGCTCACTGTAAGCCGGCTCTCACGTGACATAAGCAGTCATTTTAACCTTAACGAGTTCAGGGTATTAAAAAAGATTGACTGCTAAGAGATCGACGGGTTACCCGACGAGTAGCAGGTTGCAAACAGGAAGGTGTAACTCATAATGTGACAACTCAGGCCGGTCAAGAGGGTATGAAAGCTAAACCCAGTGGGTTGGAAGCCCCCAAGTGACCTTATGATCAACTAATAAAGACTCATATGCACGGAGATGAAATGACAGAGGGCCCGAATTTCAGGGATGTCGGCTTTATTATGTTGATCATAATATGATAAGCCCATAAAAGGCAGGATACCCATGTTTGAATCGTGCATCATGGCAGCAAGTTCTCCTTGGTAACCATTAATTTTCCTAAGAACTCGAACTTGTGAGAGATGGATTCCTCTTGAACCGGCTGTTGAGCCGGATATTGAGAGCTCAAAACTTTGTGGGAGATAGACTTCCCTTGAACCTTATTTTGAACCAGAATCTTTTCTGATAACCTAGAACTCTTCTATTTGAGTCGGAACCTTTGAATGTCAGGCACTTTTTAAACCGGAAATTTTGTGACGGTCTTTAAATTTTCACCAATGTGGCAGTAGCCTCCGGGACCGGGTTATTTTTGTCGGCGTTCTGGGAACGGGGGTCCCCAGACTTGCCTGCCTACGGCCTGCGGCGTGGCTCAAGGAGGGGCCCAGCACGGCCCATCTTCATCAACACAGACCCAAGACCCTCGCGAGGGGCCAAGCCTCGCGGGGCGGACGACACGGAGCTTCCTCAGGCACGGCCTCATCAGGCTGGCTCGCGAGGAGGCGGAGAGATCAAGGAGGGGTACCTCACGAGGTGCCCGTGACGCAAGGCATGACGACCAAGGGTGCCAGGCGGGCGCCAGCCGCACAGTGTCCTCCTTTATTCTTTGGTGCAAAGGGAGCAAGCGCAGGCGAGAGCATCAAGCAAAGGCACCCATTTCGGTGCAACGAGACCAAGACCAGTCCAACGGCAGGGAGGAAGTCATTGTGGAGCCCAAGCCAGCGTCACCACCAGAGCCTTTGGTAGGCGAGGACCAACTTTAGTCAGGATAAGTGTACCAGATGTTCCCCTTCAAAATGGCCAATTGTTGGCGCCCTTCCCGCTCAATATTTGGGAAGAGGCCCAGGGCCTTTGCCTATAAATAGGACTAGCCACCCCCAGGGTAGTGGGGATCTAGAATCGGCCAACCCAGAAACAAGCTGGGCTCGAAATCGGAATCAAGAAGAGAATCGAGAAGAGAGAGAGAGAGAGAGAGAGAAGGGTGACTGAACTCCTCCTAGCAGTTCATCCCCTCAGCCAAGAACAGACCCTCGCGAGGCTGTTCTTCCATGTATTGCTCATCATCATCAGCCCAAGAGGCAATCCACCACACCACACACTGGAGTAGGGTATTACACCACAACGGTGGCCCGAACCAGTATAAACCCTGTGTCTCTTGTGCTGTTCTTTCCATAGCTTAGATCTTAGCGAGGCGGAGGGGTGCAGGTAGGTAGAAGGTGAAATCTCCGCGCGAACCCCAGTGTTCGAACCTCAAGGGTATGCCGGAACCCGAAATCCAACATTTGGCGCGCCAGGTAGGGGTGCGCCGGAATTCGTCTTCCACCACCCCGTTCTCCTCCGACCATCGCGTCCATGTCTGGCGCTCGTCGGGCCCGCGCCGAGCACCGGGCCGCTCTCGCTTCCCGCGTCGCCCAGACGGCTCCTGTCGGCGGGCGTCCTAGCCGTTCCCCGTCACCTGCCGTCAACGCCGCCACTGGCCCGGCGGGGGACGAGCAGCAAGCATCGTCTCAGCATCCGTCCGTGCGGCAAAACGGCCACACCGCCACTCCCTCGCTCACCCCAGCTGGTTCTTCGTCCCGCGCGCTCTGCGCACCCGTGGAGGCTCGAGCTGCGCTCATCGCGGCAAACGAGCTCTTGCGCTACCGTCCCATCGACGATGTCTACGAAGAATGGCTCGACCGCGTCGCCGAGCTCGTCCACGCCGCAGGGGGCTCTCCTGCGCCGTCCGTTCCGCTGCACCGCACCCCGCCCCGCGCGGGCGACGAAGCTCCGGGGGCGCCCCAGTCGCCTCCTCCTCAAGAAGGCGCCATGGCTCCAAGGCGCGCGGCCCCTGGGCGGAACCTGCTCCGTCAGGTGCCAGCGCGGCAAGAGCAGAGCTGCCAAGAAGTCCCTCGCCCGCAAGAAGCTGCCCGGACGCTCCCTGCTCCAGCACGTCGCGACCATGTTCCTGCTCCCGCACGTCAAGACCCCGCGCTGCTCCCAGCTGCAGTGCGTGGGGACATGCAAGACCAAGCTCTCCGTCACCCAAGGCCTCCCGTGGCCACAGCAGGTTGCCGTGCCTTCACCACCGAGCTACGCAGCGTCGCGTGGCCCGGCAAGTTCAAGCCAGACCTGCCTCCTCGTTACGACGGCACGGCCGACCCTGCGAAGTTCCTCCAGCTCTATGAGCTGGGCATCGAAGCTGCCAACGGAGACGAGAAGGTCATGGCGAACTGGTTTCCCATGGCGCTCAAGGATGGGGCCCACACCTGGCTCCTGAACCTGGCTCCAGGCACGATCTCCTCCTGGGACGAGATGCGCACCCGCTTCATCGCCAACTTTCAAGATACTCGCGACCGGCCACCTGCCGTGAGCGACATGCGCCGCATCAAGCAACAACCCGGAGAGACCCTGCAGAAGTACATCCAGCGCTTCAACAATGCACGCCTCAAGATTCCCAAGGTGACCGAGGAGGCCATCATCTCAGCCTTCTCCGACGGCGTGCGCGGCGTCAAGATGAAGGAGGAGCTGGAGATGCATGAAGACCTGTACACTTCCTTGGAGTTGTTCAACTTGGCAACCAAGTGCACCAGGGCTGAAGAAGGGCATCTCTCCCTCCTCGAGCTGCCTGCCGTGGACCTAGAAGAGAAGAAGCCCAAGGCCAAGGATGTGAAGCGCAAGGGGGCTGCCGTGCTCGCGGCAGAACCAGACACCAAGCGGGGCAGAGATCTGCCCGAATCTTCCAAGGGCAGTCGGTACTGTGTGTACCACGACCTCCACACCCACAACACAAATGAATGTCAGAGCTCCGAGCCGTGCGGGAAGGAAGGATCGGCCGTCGCCCCGACCACGGTGACCGGGGCTACGGTCGAGGAGGAGGAAGGAACGCAGGACGCTGGGAAGACCACTGCCCGCGCCAAGGGTGGCGCGATCGACCTCGCGAGGATCGTTGGCAAGACCCGCCTCGCGAGGAAGAATGGAGGGATCAGCCTCGCGAGGATCGCCCGCCAGGCAACGCAGGCCTCCCTCCGCTGCCGCCGCAGCCAAGGAGAAACGAGGACCGCCATCAGGACGAGGGGGCTGGGGGCTTCCAGGAGCCGCGCGCGATCGCCTGCATCCTGGGCGGGGCTCAAGCCCCAGCCTCTCAATGCATCTTCAAGCAGTTCGCCCGCGAAGTGAATGCAGTCCTCCCCAAGCTCGAAGCCACGCGCCTTCTCAGGTGGTCGGCGTGCGCCATCACGTTCAGCTCAGCAGATCAGCTCAAGTGTGTGGCCACAGCCAGAGTCCTCCCGATGCTTTGTTCCCCAATCATCAGCAACGTGGTGGTCACTAGGACCCTCATCGATGGCGGGGCAGGGCTCAACGTCCTGTACGTGGAAACATTCAACAATCTCCAAGTGCCCTACGACCAGCTTCAGCCAACCAAGCCTTTCTCCGGAGTCACCGACGGCTCCACGGTCCCGATTGGGCAGGTCCGCCTCCCTGTCACCTTCGGGGCACGCGACAACTACCGCACCGAGCTCATCGACTTCGACGTCGCTCACATTCTCCTGTCGTACAACGCCATCCTTGGGTACCCAGCGCTGGCCAAGTTCATGGCCGTAACTCACCACTGCTACAGAAGAGGAGGAGGCCGTCGGGGGCGGCTTGAAGCAGTGGCTCAATGGCAGCAGCCTCGTAGTGCAGTGAGCTTGGTGGTCGGGAGGAGGCGCCCGCAGGCGAGCGTGAGGACGCACGCGAGGTGGTCGAGGCCGCGACAACTCCGTGGCGGCTCAGAGGAGGAACACGGTAGCTCGAGGCCCGGCGGCGGAGGAGTATGAGTCGCTGCCTTATCCATTTCCGCGTCATGCAACCGATGGTATCCCATATTTGACTTTTCTTCTTCTCAACTTGCTAGACGCCACGGGTGTCCCGCTCGGTGGATAATTTTTTCCTTTTATATCTCCAAAAAAGTTGAAGTCGCTTGCAATCTCCTCGAGATTCAGATCTATGTATACGCGACCTCCGACGAACGTAGGATCTATGTATTCAAGATCCTTAGCTTTATCTCAAGATCAGAATCGGAATTGATATAAGGCGTCACCAAAATTCTCATGTCGATGATGAATTTGTAGCTGATGCAACTCCTTCCGCGCTAGGTCTTTCTTCATCCAAAAAATTGTAAACTTCTTGATCCCTGGGAAAGATCCCTCCAAGAACTCAACACCATCGTGTGGTGGGCGCCAACTGTCGTGGTTTTGTCACGGTAGATGTCCTAGTGTGGTGACTTAGTCATGAGGCCAACGCAACTAGGTAGTAGCTTGAACGGGGTTGGTCGGAATCGAGAGACACGAGGTTTTGCCCAGGTTTGGCCCCTCACGGTGGAGGTAAAGCTTACATCCTGCTTCATTGATATTGATCATGATGACGATCTCGGTTACAAGGGTGAGGTTTCGCTACCTCTATCTCGAGAGCGTCTACTTTGGTCTTGTCTAAGACTTGTCTTTCTGTTGGAGGGGAGGGTTACATGTGGAGTCCTAGTAGAATTAGGACTATTCTATTACAAGTGGAATCCTAGTCTTACTTCCCTTGTAAGTGAAATATTCCTTGTGCCTTCCTTCTCAAGCCGGCCGGCCATAATATGGGTCAGCCTATCCATGAGTCACCTTATGGGCCTTTGGGTCTTGTCGTTCGTCTGACCCACCCACCGGGTCACTAATGAGTCGCGAAGCTCGGGCGGGTCCCCCGTGAGTTGCCAAGTCCAGGCGGGTCACCAGTGAGTCGCTAAGCTCTAGCCGGGTTACACCGCGGGGTATATCCCCGACACCTTGCCACTGGCTGCTCTGGGCGGACGATGACATGGCCTGTACAGCACAAAGTCGGTCATCTGATCACAGGTTGATGCATCAGCCGTCGGATTACGAGTAGTAGGTTCTTTGGGGGAAGCACGCAATAGTTGTTGTGGCAAGGAGAGCGTCACGGGTTGAGGGGCGACATTGGTTGCTCTTGGCGGGGCTTCAGGGATCTCATTCATGAACTCGGTTTCCTTTCGCTGGCACTGGATGTGACATAACAGTGTTTCTTCCAAGGTCCTTTGCTCATCAAAGTCTCCTAGGACATTCATCAGGGCAAATTCATTGAATCCAGGCTTTACTTCAGTCACGTAGCACTTCACACAGCCTGGCTTCAATGGCACATTGTCCAACAAGAGGCCCTCCTCCAAGAAGGATGGGCAAACCTAGGATGTTGCACATTTTAATGTACATTCATAATGTGTAAGCACGCCCTTTAGTCTGTCTTTCATTCCAGATAGATCAAATATAGCATCATCATGAGCAGTTGTAGTCTTAGTGTCGCTGGGGTCAGCTGATGCACAACTACTCTTGTGCGGTGTTGTCACGTAATAACCAGCATCCTCCATGCCCACCTCCCCTCCCATCTGCTATCTATCTATCAGTGTTACAGTATTCTACATCATCATTGACTCCTCAATTTCCTTTCGATCATTCGGATACATGTCCTTCCTCAACTTTCATACAATTCATTATGCTTCATTTCACTCCTCGCTTTTTTCATGCTAAGCCTCTCTTCTTTTCTAAATGTGAAAGCCATCTTTTGCGGGACATTAACACATATGCCCCTTGCACGGCTAGGGGCCTCTCTTGTTTCCAGAGCATCGGACAAAATGTCACATGGCCCTGAGTTCCTGTAGAACCTTCCAGGGATCTCGAAAGCCTTTAACATCACGCGATACAATTTTTTGTCATGTGAGTTTTCAAAGTAATAAGTTCCATCATCACGCCTCCTTGCACGTGCCTGCAAGTAGTCTCTAGCGCGTTCACCCCTGATTTCACTAAAGGCCGGTTTCCCACCCACAACTACTACTTCTTTGTCCTCCTGATCCCATACCGGTTTCATGCCGTAGTATCCTGCCACACCCATATGGTGGGGCTGTGTGTTCCTCTTCTGAAGTTCCGATTGCTTGGCACTCTTCGTAGCAAACTCTATGGTTGCCCTCAACCTTTTGAATTATCTCCAGTCTGCCTTTGTAATTTGGGGGTATGTGGGGATTGGGTCCTTGCCTTCACTCAAGCACTTCTTGTACAGCACGTGCTTCCAGTTTCTCCAAGCATCCCTAGCCTTGTTCACTGCAGCATGTTCCACCTGCATTCTCCATTGCTCTGGAACATTGAAGTGATCCATGATCTCCCGGACTATCATTTGCCATGTTTCTGTGTCGGCCTTCTGAAACCCCGGCAGATTAATGTTGAGCCTTTCTCTGCCAACAAATCCACACACACTCATGAACCTCGTGCGTGCTTTATCTGGTTTAGTTGGAGCCCAAGACTTCAAGTCGATCTCAGTTACTTCATATACACCTTTAGGCTGGTGTGTGGGCTTCCTTGGAGCGTTCCTCCATGTCCTGACCGGAAGGGTAATTGTTGCAGCTCTATCTCGTTCCATATTACTTGATCCCTCACCATCTGCTGAAGACCTAGGGTTGTCAGAATCAGATGAGGATACATCGCCTGAAGCATGAGTGTTGTCACTGCTACTCGACATTTACAGAGAACACATGCGAAACTCAAGAGAGGAGGATAAGCATAAAGCTAACAACTTGGTATCAAGCTGTCTAAACATGTCATGCAATAATTTAGAAAGGTACGACTTATTTGTTAAGTTTGTGTGACTCGGGCGCCCACGATCTGTAAATTGGCAGTAACTTACTGGAACAAATACATCTTATATGTACCAGTTAGGAAGGTGGATAATTAACATATATACGCCCTCCATTATTTTATAGCCAATTTGGGAACATACTAAACAAAATGGGAAGAGGGATTGAGAGGAAATATGCCTCACCGCGATGGACAGCAGTAACTAACAACTTTCTTAATGCAAACCCGACAGGACCACAGGAGAGGCGAGGGTTACATGATCAATATGCTCAAGGGTGGCTGGCGAGCAAACAAAGATGGCGAAGTGCAGGCAGCCGTGTGTTGGGAACAACAGTGGAGGTAGGGTTGACACCGAAGAGCGGGCACACGGCCAGGATGAGGACGCCGGCGCCAGAGATTGGGGGAGGGGGAGCTGGCGACGGAGATTGGGTGGACTAATTGAGTGAAACGCGGTGGGTGGTTGGAGGGTGTTGGCGGCCTAGGTGAAAAGGGTGAAAAAATATCCTCGGTCGCCATGCGGAAAGGCCTATGCAAACGGTTACCTCTAAGCGCTCGTGTGCATAAACAACATAATTTTGTTTGGAATGAAGACGTGCAAATTTTGAAATTAAGACGTGAGTTCATCGTTTCGCCTCTAATTTTTTCCCATGGTAAGCAATCACCATGTTTGATTTGCTGGCGCATTTCATGTCTCGTGTGCTATATTTAAGACATTTTTTGGTATTTACCATGCATTTTGGCATATAAATCAAATCGTAGCCGGAACTGTATGCGCTGATGAAAGGGATGAGGATTGTCGTTCGATCTGGGAGCATCCAACGGTGTAGATGTATGATCCATGGGTTTGGGTTCTGGCCAATCAGAACGCATGACTCATATGGCACGCGCAGCAGGGGGGCATCCGCGATGGTTTGTTAGGCACACGGCTCTCGTGTGTGAACCATGTGCTATTTGAAAACATTTACATGAACTAACAACATATTTTCGTTTGAATGAAAACATGAGTTCATCGTTTCGCCTCAAAAAAAAATTCCACTATAAGAAATCACCATTGTACCCTATGATTCGATTTTCTGGTGGATTTGAGGTATCGTTTGCTATATTTGAGTCATTTTCTATAATCAAAACTACACGTGGGTGTTAGCAAGATCATTTGTGTGTCGCTTTGTGACTTTTCATTCATTGTTCGAGAAATGGGAAAAAATCAAACAGTTCGGCCACAGGGTGCGGCCAAAGGCGTAGGCCTTGCTGGTATTTTAATTACAGGAAATGCATATAGAGTCCGGAAATAAAAAAAATCACTGTCATTATGGCGTGCTCTCCGGTTCCCATGGAAAAAAATTGGTGAAGTTTGGCACAAGTTTTGATGCTCACACCTTCCAAATCGGAGCATCTCTCAAGAAGGATCGTAGTTTCCAAAAGGAGATGTGCCACTCCGGGCTCCAATCGCCGGTGACTACATCGTTCTGCCTCAAAAACAATTTCATGGTAAACAATCATGTATATACCCTAGGTTTGATTTTCTGGCCCATTTTAGGTCTCGTCTACTATATTTAAGTCAATTTTTGCATTTACCTTCCATTTAGTGCATATAAAATCAAAACCGTACTACAACTACATCTGGGTATTAGTTAGCAAAGAAGGTGTACAAATCATTTGTGTCTCTTTGCGAGTTTTCATCCATTGTCCAAGAAATGAGGAGAAGTTTCAAACATTTCGGCCATGAGGTGCGGCCACAGGCGTAGGCCTAGTTGGTATTTTACTTACAGAAAATTCAGATGGGGTCCAGACATCATCAAAATCGGCTTGTGCTCGTGGCGTGCTCTCACGACCCCGTGGATTTTTTTGGAAGTTTGGCACAAGTTTTGATGATCGCTCCTTACAAACCGGAGAATCTCACAAGAAGGTTCATGGTTTACAAAAGGAGACGTGTCAATTCAAACTCCAGTGGCCAGTGACTTCATCGTTAGGCCTCATGAAAATTTTCACGGTACGCAATCACCATTATACCACGGGTTTGATTTTCTAACGCATTTCAGGTATCGTTTGCTATATTTAAGAATTTTTTTGAATTTAACGTGCAATTTGTGGATATAAATAAAATCACAACCGGAACTGCATGTACTGTCGATAGGGATGAGGATTGTCGTTTGCTCAAGGAGAATCCAATGGTGCAGACGTACGATCCATGGGGTTTGGGTTCTGGCCAATCAGAACGCAGGACACAGATAGCGCGCGTGGCAGGGGGGCATCGACCACGGTTTAGTAGGCACACGACTTTCGTGAGTGAACTGTGTGCTATTTGAAAATATTTACATGAACTAACAACATATTTTTGTTTAAATGAAAACATGAGTTTATCGTTTTGCCTTGATTTTTCCCCACGGCAAGAAATCACGATTGTACCCTATGGTTTGATTTTCTGGTGCATTTGAGATCTCATTTGCTATATTTGAGTCAGTGCAATCTTTCCCTTTTTGCATTTGTTCTCTTTTTTATCGATGTCTAAGCTTATTTCTGTTTGACCCAGCTCTAGGATAATTAGAGGCACAAGACAGAAAAGACCTAGAGAGGAAGAAACTTCGGTTGAACCATCATCTGATGCAGAATTTGAAACCATGGCTTATATATGAAGGTTTTGAAGCTATAAGAGAGGAGGAAGTTATTTTGTCTTAAGTTCCTTTAAGGATTAGTGAACCCACAGATGGCCGTCAACTGGTCATCACTTGCTCAGTCAGTCAAAGCTCAACAAAACCGCCACCACCAGAAGTGAAGATCAGAAGCAACAAGACAAAGCTTTCAAAAGCAGAAAATATCCCAGCCAGGGAAACCAGAAGCAAGATGGTTAACCCATCCCGGAACACAAGGAGCAAGGCAAATATTTGAATTTGAACTTGAATGCAAGTCATAAACTTTGAACTTTAAGGATTTGTAATAAGGATTCTGTCATCAATTTGAACTACAGTGAAAACTTGTAAGGTGTAATAATTCTATTTGTAATTTGATGTGAAATTTGAGGTAGAATACAAAACTGAGGCAAATTTTGAATTTTAGGCAAACTTTGAATTTGAACCAACATTTGAAGTCCATTCCCCTATGGTGTGAGTTGCAAAGTTTGCTGAACTATTATAAACGTTACGTGATCAATCCGATCTCTTTTGCGTGGTAAAACTTGTAGTCATGAGAAATGTGCTCCAAATGAGCTCCCAAGCTAGGGTAAACAACCCCATTTGTAATCAAGTTTTTTTGGACCTACTCCAAACGAGCCAAATGTTTCTTATTAACACCTATTCAATCTATATAGTGTAGATTCGAAGAATCACTATTTATTGAATTAATCTTCATATTTTTAAATTTTTTGAAAAAAATATACTTTAATAGAAAACCATTAAAAACACATTTAAAATATGAAAATGGAAAACTAAGTTCATATCCTTCTTATTCACTTTGAAATCAAGCTTTGGTGATTTTTTGATTTTTTTTTTATTTTCAAAAACCGAAGGGAACCCTACCTCCTCTCCTTGGTCTCTATGAAATGTTGTACGTGATAGCTCATATGTGTGAAGGTTTTTTCATGAAAATGTCCATCGAAAAATATGATTTTTAGTTGGTAACATGTCATACAAGACAGCATTGTGCGCAAGTTTTCTATTTTTTGATTTTTTTTAATTAATGGTGCTCATTTAACCTCGATCGTGCTAGCTAGGTTTTTTTTGTAAATGTCCGTATACCAAGTTTAGTATTTTTTCCTCGTTAGTGTGTCTTATAAAACGACGAATGGCGAATGTTTCATATTTTTTCAATTTTTTTAAATTAGTTATGCTCAGTCAAAACCTTGCAAACCCCGTTGACCAGCTCAAAACCCCTTTAAACCCCACGGGGTTTCGCCTAACCCTAGCTCCGAACGTCAGCCGTCCGATCATACCCTAGCGCCAAGCGACAGCCCTCGGATGTGGTCTTCTAAAAGGAATTCCGAGGGCAGGTTGCGTGCAGGCTCCGCGCTGTTGGATCACATGGATGGCTCCGCATCGTTGGATCGTGGGGCGATCCGCGAGACTTGTTGGTTGTGCCTCCCCTTTCTTCTGCTGCTTATTTTGCGGCGACGAAGGGAGCCACTCCTCCTCTGCTTCTTCTTCTCTAGCGACGAGAGGAGACACTCCTCTGCTTCTTCTTCTTCTTCGGCGACTTTGGGCGATATGTCGAGCTCCACTTCAGCCTCTCGCCCCTCGTAGACCTAGTATGGTCCACTTCCCATGGAGCGATGTCCTGACTGCCATGCAGCACGCCACTGATACAGTTGACTTCTAAGGAGGTCAAGAATGGCAACTATGGGCGTGAGTTCGTGAAATGCGAGAGCAAGCCAGAGGGGCGGGTTAGATCTCATGATTTTTCTCTGATTCCTTTTTCTATTTGCTTTTAATTCTTTTTCACTCTGGGATTTAGGGTTCATGTTTTCATTTCAGATCATGAAGAAATGCACACATTTTGAATGGCTGGATGACAATGTTAAACATATTCAATTCAATGGGGCCCCAACCCGGGATCTCAATCTGCCATCAGCACCAACAAATTTGGTCTCTGAAAGTGCTGCTCTGATAGTTGGGGATGCAGATGTGAAGGGGGAATTAAAGAAGATGAACAAGAACTTAAAGAAGATGATTCAATTGAACAAGCAGGCGAATCTGATAGCTTTAGGATTTTATCCCTTTTATTTTTGTGTAGTTGTTCTAGGATTTGCTTACTTGCTGGTCATCACTCGTTAAAGATGTTATTAGTATGGTGTCATGTGCTCTAGGATTTGGTTAAATGTGTCGATCATGTGCTCTAAAATTTGCTTAAATTTTTGGATCATGTGCTCTATGTTCTATGTTGCTTAATTTGTGGATCATGTGCTCTATGCTCTGTGTTGCTTAATTTGTTTATCATGTTAGTTTCGTCAGTTTTGTACACTTTCAGCTTCTTTAGTTTCGTCAGACAACACCAACCGCGAAAGAAAAAAACATAGTTCTAGGGCCCAAATTGAAACTAAGCTCTGGTTGGGCCGTCTCATTGCATTGAATGTCGAAGGCCCACAAAGATAAAAGAGTCCTAGAAAATAGTGCACGTATTGGCTCTGTTTTTTCCTTGATTATTGCCATGGTAAATCCATTTATTGCCATGCCGAACAAAAATAGTGCATGATGGTAAATCGATTTATTGTTGGACTTGCCCATGTCAAATTTATTTGTACATATCATGGCAATTTCCTTCTGTATACAGCCTATGGCACAACACTTTGATCTTTTGACATGCGGGTATTATAAACATGTTTTTGTTGCAAGAAAAACATTGTATACATGATTTTTTTTGTTTTTGTTATTAAGAGCATGTCAGACTTAATTATGTAGATTGTGATATCCATCTGAAACCACGTCTAAAATAAAGTCCGGTGGCACCATTAGCCACCATATCCATCTAGAGAGCATGTCTAGGGCTCGGCTATGTCACCATATCCATCTAGAGAGCATGTCTACGGCTCGGCTATGGCACCATATCCATCTACCGATATCTCATGTAGAAAGCATACATCCCTAACATAGAAAGTAGCAACCATAGCATACTTCTTACATAAAACATAGGGTGCCCTAAACCATAGCATAGGCCACAAACTATTCAAAAATTAGCTTGTTTTTGTTCATACAATATACGAAATAGAGCCACCAACAATTCAAAAAAATTAGCTTTTCTTCTTCTTATTTTCAACATCAACATGGCTCATTTTTCTAGCTTTAGTTTCCTTTTTGACACTTCAACTAGTCCATTATCTGCGCGTGCGAAA
Organism: Triticum urartu; assembly: GCF_003073215.2. Classification (NCBI taxonomy): domain Eukaryota; kingdom Viridiplantae; phylum Streptophyta; class Magnoliopsida; order Poales; family Poaceae; genus Triticum; species Triticum urartu. The sequence goes on from NC_053028.1 coordinate 281,133,905, forward strand.
ACTTGACCCCACTCTAAATGGGCCCTCAACTTGACCTACACAAGTACACACCATGAATATAACAAGACGAATGGGCTACCCTCCAACCATTTTTACAAGGCTAACCCCAAAACTTGCTGGTTTTCATTGAGGGATACCCTTCCATTGATTGATTTAGCATAAGGGCTCGTGTACGGCACCATATCCATCTAGCAATATCTCACGTCAAATAAGATAGAAATAGCAAGCAAAACACAGATAACCAACGACATATCAAATAAGGGTAGCAAGCATAACATAGTTCTTAGGGGATAACACGATAGAGATAAAAATTTCACAATACAACCAATGACATAATTAAGATAGAAATATATAGAAGATAAAAATCCCTAACACCCTAGGGCAAGACAAGCTCACGAGACCGGGCCTTCACCACCATCTTCACTGCGCCTCCTCTTCACTGCTCCTCCTGGAGGAAATAGGCCCTAGAGGCAATAATAAAGTTGTTATTTATATTTCCTTATATCATGATAAATGTTTATTATTCATGCTAGAATTGTATTAACCGAAAACTTAGTACATTTGTGAATACATAGAAAAACAGTATGTCCCTAGTGTGCCTCTACTAGACTAGCTCATTAATCAAAGATGGTTAAGTTTCCTAACCATAGACATGTGTTGTCATTTGATGAACGGGATCACATCATTAGAGAATGATGTGATGGACAAGACCCATCCATTAGCTTAGCATAATGATCATTTAGTTTTATTGCTATTGCTTTCTTCATGACTTATACATGTTCCTCTGACTATGAGATTATGAAAATCCCGAATACCGGAGGAACACCTTGTATGCTATCAAACATCACAACGTAACTGGGTGCTTATAAAGATGCTCTACAGGTGTCCCAGATGGTGTTTGTTGAGTTGGCATAGATCAAGATTAGGATTTGTCACTCCGTGTATCGGAGAGCTATCTCTGGGCCCTCTTAGTAATGCACATCACTATAAGCCTTGCAAGCAATATGACTAATGAGTTAGTTGCAGGATGATGCATTACAGAACGACTAAAGAGACTTGTCGGTAATGAGATTGAACTAGGTATGATGATACCGACGATCGAATCTCGGGCAAGTAACATACCGATGACACAGGGAATGACGTATGTTGTTATGCGGTTTGACCGATAAAGATCTTCATAGAATATGTAGGAACCAATATGAGCATCCAGGTTCCGCTATTGGTTATTGACCAAAGATGTGTCTCGGTCATGTCTACATAGTTCTCGAACCCATAGGGTCCGCACGCTTAACGTTTGATGACGATTTATATTATGAGTTATGTTTTTTTATGACTGAGTTTGTTCGGAGTCCCGGATGAGATCACGGACATGACGAGGAGTCTCGAAATGGTCGAAACATAGAGAATGGTATATTGGACGACGTTATTCGGACACCGGAAGAGTTCCAAGAGGTACCGGGTAAAAACAGAGTGCCAGAGGGGTTGCCGAAACCCCCCGGGGAAGTAATGGGTCAACATGGGCCTTAGGGGAGAGAGGGGAAGGCCACGAGGAGGTGCCCCCCCCCCATGGGGAGTCCGAATAGGACTAGGGGAGGGGGCGCGGCCCCCCTTTCCCTCTCCCTTCCTTCTTCCCCCTTCCACCAAGTGGAATCCTACTAGGACTTGGAGTCCTAGTAGGAATCCTCTCTCCTGGCGCACCCTATAGGGGTCGGCCGGCATCCCCATCTCCTCCTTTATATACGGAGGCAGGGGGCACCCTAGCAAACACAAGATCAATTGTCTTAGCCATGTAGTGCCCCCCTCCACAATTTACCACCTTGGTCATATTGTCGTAGTGCTTAGGCGAAGCCCTGCGTGGATCACATCATCAACACCGTCACCACACCGTCGTGCTGACGGAACTCTCCCTCATCCTCAACAGCATCAGGAGCTCGAGGGACGTCATCATGCTGAACGTGTGCTGAACACGGAGGTGCCGTATGTTTGGTACTTGGATTGGTTGGATCGTGAAGACGTTTGACTACATCAACCGTGTTACCAAACGCTTCCGCTTTCGGTCTACGAGGGTACGTGTACACACTCTCCCATCTCCTTGCTATGCATCTCCTAGTTAGATCTTGCATGATCGTAGGAAATTTATTGAATTACTACATTCCCCAACACTTCCTCCATGCCGTCCTCGCCGATGTAGTAGGGGAGGCTATGCATACCGTCGCGGGTGAGGAAGATGCAGTCGAAGTTTGTGAAGATGTTGTGGGTTGTGAATGTGATGAATTCACATCCAGACCAAAACACCTTGCCGAGGAGGTAGTACGCATCAAATCTGTTGGTGAAGGTGGCGATGAACCCTATCGGCGGAGTCCTAGAGTTTGGACGCACTTCCTCTAGTCGGAACATCACCGGCGAGCCCGCCGGGAGGTGGGAGAAGCCCGCCCCGAGGAACCACTGGGCAAACCCCACTCGCACCCCTCTAGCATGAGAACGCCCACACGCGGACGTCCTCACCACGACGACGTTGACCGGATACCGTCTCTCTGGCACGGTCGGTGGGAGCTCGAAGGTGGGGCTGTTGTACTACATCCTCGCCTCGCTTTGAGAGTGCTCTGGGTTCGGGTGAAGAAGAGAAGGGGCGGCACAAATGGATGTGTGTGGAATAGGTGGAGGGGTGGTGGTTTAAATAGGGAAAGGGGAAGGGAAGGGGAGTGGCACTGGCCACGCTTTAGATTTGCTACGTTCAAACGAGCCGCCTCGATCAATATGCCACTTTAATTGCCAACAGGTTTTAATTGCCACGTTGAATAGATGCGAGTGGATCGAATAGTGTGAAACAATGCTCTACATCAAAGAGACACGCGTGCGAGATGAGACGAACCAGTGGCAGCAACCGTCCCTGCGTCTGTGGCGGCTCGCATGAAAAAGATGTCGGTCAGCGTCCGTGGCGGCTCGCGTGCTGAAAGAGGCCGGTCAGCGCATCATGGCGGCGAGCAGCAGCACATGCAGGTAGGCTAGCTACGTGCATGCATAGTAGGCTAGTTGGACATGAGGTGCATGCATAACAGGCTTCTGTCGTTGCGGCTCGCGCAGGGCCCAACAGTCTAACCACGGCCCGGCGGGTAAACAGCGGCACCGTCCGATGCGACCCCACTCATCAGGTCCAATGGGTGACACAGTCAGCGCGGCCCCACTCGTGACAGTTAACGGTCAAATCACTGACCCGACGGCATCCACTGTTTGTGACCAGTTCTAAGGGTTTCGGGCAAGGGAGTGAAAATGTGAGCAAAAGTTAAGAACGTGGGGATGAATGAGTATGGCTAAGGAACCAGGGGCACAAATGTGAAAAAACCCAAAGAAGTATTGTGCAAGAAAACAGGGTCCGGAGGGCACATGAGGTGGCCACAAGGACGGGGGGCGCGCCCTCCACCCTTGTGGTGGCCTCGTGTCTCCTTCGGACTGCTTTTAATTTTCCTATTTTCTAAAATATTCCAGAATGGAGAAAAATTATCATTGGAAACGTTTTGGAGTCGGTTTACTTACTGTACCACATACCTATTCCTTCTCGGAGTCTGAAACGTTCTGGAAAGTAGCCCTTATGTACTCCTCTGGTGTTATGGTATTAATTATATTGGTCTCAACATTTACGAGAGTACCTGAGATATGATGTTTGATTCTGTGACTGTTTACCACCTTCGGATTTGTGCCTTTGGTGTTGTTGATTTTGATTGCACCGGAACAATAAACCTCCTCGATAATGTAAGGACCTTCCCATTTAGAGAGAAGCTTTCCTGCAAAAAATCTTAAACGAGAGTTGTATAGCAAGACATGATCACCTATATTAAACTCACGCTTTTGTATCCTTTGGTCATGCCATCTTTTAACCTTTTCTTTAAACAACTTGGCATTCTCATAGGCTTGGGTTCTCTATTCATCGAGCGAGCTAATGTCAAATAACCTCTTCTCACCAGCAAGTTTGAAATCATAATTGAGCTCTTTAATATCCCAATATGCCTTATGTTCTAATTCAAGAGGTAAGTGACATGCTTTTCCATAAACCATTTTATACGGAGACATACCCATAGGGTTTTTATAAGCAGTCCTATAAGCACATAATGCATCATCAAGTTTTTTAGACCAATTCTTTCTAGATCTATTAATAGTCTTTTGCAAAATCAATTTAATCTCTCTATTGCTTAATTCTACCTGACCACTAGACTGGGGATGATGAGGAGATGTAATTATATGGTTGACATCATATTTAGCAAGCATTTTACGGAAAGCACCATGAATAAAATGTGAGCCACCATCAGTAATTAAATATCTAGGGACTCCAAACCTCAGAAAAATAACTTCTTTAAGCATCTTAATAGAAGTGTTATGATTAGCGCTACTAGTTGGAATAGCTTCTACCCACTTAGTGACGTAATCAACAACAACTAAAATATGTGTATACACATTAGAGGAAGGAAAAGGTCCAATGTAATCAAAGCCCCAAACATCAAATGGTTCAATAACAAGTGAATAATTCATAGGCATTTCCTGACATCTACTAATATTACCAATTCTTTGACATTCATCACAAGACATAACAAACTTACAAGCATCCTAGAAGAGACTAGGCCAATAAAAATCGGATTCCAATACCTTGTGTGCAGTTCTATCTCCAGCATGGTGTCCTCCGTAAGACTCGGAGTGGCACTTCCGAAGGATATGTTCCTATTCATGCTCAGGTACACAACGTCTAATAACACCATCTACTCCTTTATAAAGGTGTGGGTCATTCCAAAAGTAATGTCTTAAATCATAGAAAAACTTTTTCTTTTGCTGGTACGTGAAACTAGGTGGTATAAATTTAGCAACAATGTAATTAGCATAATCAGTAAACCATGGAGTATTACGAGAAGCATTTATGACAGCTAATTGGTCATCAGGAAAGCTATAATCAACAGGCAGTGGGTCATCAAGAACATTTTCTAACCTAGACAAGTTGTCTGCAACGGGGTTCTCAGAGCCCTTTCTATCAATAATATGCAAATCAAATTCTTGTAACAAGAGAACTCATCTAATAAGTCTACGTTTAGCATCTTTCTTTTCCATAAGATATTTAATAGCAGCATGATCAGTGTGAATAGTTACTTTGGAATCAACAATATAAGAACTGAACTTATCACAAGCAAAAAACAACTGCTAAAAATTCTTTTTCAGTAGTAGCATAATTTCTCTGGGCATTGTCTAGAGTTTTACTAGCATGAATAACATTCAATTTCTTATCAACTCTTTGTCCTAGAATAGCACCAACAACATAATCACTAGCATCACACATAATTTCAAAGGGTAAATTCCAATCAGGTGGCAGAACAGTAGGTGCAGAAATCAAGGCTTTCTTAAGTATTTCAAATGCTTCTACACAATCATCATCAAAAATAAAAGGAACATCTTTTTGCAAGATATTAGTGAGAGGCCTAGAAATTTTAGAGAAGTCTTTAATAAACCTACTATATAAACTAGAATGACCAAGGAAACTTCTTATACCTTTGATATCTTTAGGACACGACATCTTTTCAATAGCATCTAGTTTAGCTTTATCAACTTCAAGACCTCTTTCAGAACTTTTATGCCCCAAGACTGTCAGCGTCCTGGGAACGGGGGTCCCCAGACTTGCCTGCCTGCGGCCCGTAGCGTGGCTCCACGAGCGGCCCTGTACGGCCCATCTTCACCAACAAACACTCAAGACCATCGCGAGGGGCCAAGCCTCGCGAGGCAAACGACACAAGACCTCCTCGGGGGCAGCTTCACCAGGCTAGCTCGCGAGGGGCAGAGAGATCAAGGAAAGGGACACCTCGCGAGGTTTCTGTGACGCAAGCCATGATGACTCGAGCCAGGCGGGTGCTAGGTGGGCGCCAGCGCGCGTAGTGTCTTGGTTTCCTCTTTGGTGCTAAAGAGGCAAGCGCAGGCGAGGAGTCCCGAGGCATCAGGCAAAGGTTTCTATATCGGTGCAACAAGACCAAGACCAGCAGGACGGCAGGACGGAGCTCACCGTGGAGCCCAAGACGGCGTCACCACCAGAGCCTTTGGCAGGCGAAGACCACCTTTAGTCATGATAACTTGTACTAGTTGTCTCCCTTCGAATTTGGCCGTTGTGGGATCCCTTCCCGCTCAATATTTGGGGAGAGGACCAGGGCCTCTATAAATAGGACTAGCCACCACCGTATGAGGGAGGGAACATTAGAAGGGATTCAGATCATCCAGATCATCCTCAACCACACAAGCTCACCAAGCACACGGGCACCTCTCCTTAGGAGGCTATTCTTCCCTTCTAAATGTTCATCCTCAGCCCGAGAGGCAATCCACCACACCACACTGGAGTAGGGTATTACACCACATCGGTGGCCCAAACCAGTATAAACTCTTGTATCTCTTGTTCTTTGGGTTCGTCGAGCTAGGCCGTGAGATCATGATGTGTGCGAGCTAGAGGGGGAGAGATCTTCGTGCACATCCCAGTGTTCGAACCTCAAGGGTTTTGCTGGAACACGAAATCCGACATTTGGCGTGCCAGGTAGGGGTGCGCCGAAGCTTCACCCCCCGACGGCCTCGCCTCTCCGACCGGCTCTCATGGACGCCGCCGCTTCTCCGACTGGATCGACGGGTGCCCTCCGCAGCGCCGTGGGGCTCCGGGACTTCACCCCCGCCTTGCGGCGGGTGTGGTGGCCGCACAAGTTCAAGCCGGAGATGCTGCCCCGTTACGATGGTGCGGCGCATCCGGCGGCCTTCTTGCTGGCATATGAGGAGGCCATTCTGGAGGCCGGGGGTGACGATAAGGTCATGGCCAACTGGCTCCCAATGGCCTTCGCTGCCGTACCGCGCTCCTGGCTCCTCCATCTGCCGAGATCTTCTTAGGCCTCCTGGGGGAGCTGCACGACCTCTTCATCGCGCGCTTCGGGGGACCAGCACCCCCCGTCGTCGTAGCTCTCCTTGATGGCTCGCAGGCGCCACCCTCGGACCGACACACCAAGCCGTTTTAACGCTGGATCGGCGCCGCCTCCACGTGACAGGGGCTCCCCCGGGTTGGGTGGCGCCCAGCGCCGACCTGACCTTCAATTTGGGGGATCACCCAGTCACCACCGTCGGTTCGGGCGTGCTCCCTATGCTTTGCACACCCACCATCTGCAGTGTAGCCGTTACCAAGACCCTCATCGATGGCGGCGCCGGCCTCAACGTGCTCTCCATGGAGGCTTTTAGCCTCCTTCACGTACCGCTTGAGCGGCTCCGCCCCAGCAAGCCCTTCTCCGGAGTCGGTGGCGGATCCTCCAACCCCGTGGGGCAGATACGTCTCCCTGTGACCTTTGGCACACGCGACAACTACCGCACCGAGCTAATCGACTTCGACATCGCCCGCATTGACTTACGGTACAACATCATCCTCGGGTACCCGGTGCTGGCCCAATTCATGGTAGCTACTCATCCTACCTACAACCTCATGAAGATGCCAAGGAGTAAGGGCATCCTCACCGTGGCCGAGACACCAAGGAAGCCTTGGCGGCCCTCAAACTCGCCTTCAGGGCCATGGCGGCAGCTTGCCCGGCTGACAAGGCCGTACCCAGGACCAAGGGGGCTACGCCGACCAAGAAGAAGCAACTATTCACTCAAGGTCAAGCCAAGACGAAGCAGATACCGGCCGACGAGGACAGGGCCTCAGGCGCCACCTTTACTATAGGCGCCGACCTCGTCCTAGATCAAGAAAGGGAGCTGGTGGACTTCCTATGGGCGAACAAGGAAGTGTTCGCCTGGGAGCCTAAGCAGCTAGTTGGGGTCCTGAGAGGAGTGATTGAGCATCATTTGAGGGTATGCCCAACGTGCGCCCTATGAAGCAGAGGACGAGGCGATAGTCCACGGAGAAGCAGTCTTTCATTATTTAGGAAACCCGCAAGTTGGAGGCAGCAGGTGTCATTCGCGAGGTCCGGTACCTAGAGTGGCTGGCAAACCCGGTCGTCGTGCCGAAGAAAGGAGAGAAGGATCGCATGTGTGTCGACTTCACCAACCTCAACAAGGCTTGCCCTCAAGACCCATTCCCGCTGCCGCGCATCGACCAGATTGTCGACTCCACCGCCAAGTGTGATCTGCTATGTTTCCTGGATGCGTTCTCAGCCTACCACCAGATGAAGATGGCAGTGGAAGATGTGGAAAAAACAGCTTTCTTGACCCCGTGCGGGGTATACTGCTACACTTGCATGCCATTCAGACTATGCAATGTAGGAGCGACCTTCCAGCGGCTGATGCACATCGCCTTGGGGCGGCAGCTCGGGAGAAATGCTGAGGCCTATGTCGACGACATTGTGGTGAAGTCTTGAGAGGCGAGAACTTTGATTCAGGACCTGGAGGAGACCTTCGCGAGCCTGCGCCAGGTGGACTGCGGCTCAACCCGGAGAAATGCGTGTTTGGTGTCCCTTTCGGCAAGCTGCTGGGCTTCCTCGTGTCCCACAAGGGGGTCGAGGCCAACCCGGAGAAGGTCAAGGCAATCGGAGACATAAGCCCACCACAAACCCTCAAGCAGATGCAGAAGCTTGCAGGCTGCGTGACTTCGCTGGGGCGCTTCATCTCCAAGTTAGGGGAGCGCGCCATGTCGTTCTTCAAGCTGATGAAGAAGAAGGATTCGTTCGAGTGGACCCCCGAGGCCGACCTGGCATTTCAAGACCTCAAGAGATACTTGACCAACCCGCCTTGATGGCGGCGCCTCGTCCTCTCGAGCCCTTGGTACTCTACCTATCTACCACACCCACTCCGCCAGCGCGGCGCTGGTGGCCCTCAGAGAGGAGCGCCAGGTCAAGGGCCCGCCAAATGGAGCCGCCAAGCCAGATGAGGCAGCACAACACCAAGGCGATGCTCCTGAGACAGCGGCTGCCCCGGCTAGTCATCAAGCTGGGGATCCACAGGAAACACCTCACCCCCCGGGAGCCGAAAACTCCGTCAGCTCTCCTGCCCTCGTCGAGCACCCAGTGTACTTCGTCAGCATAGTGCTACGAGATGCGAGAGCACGATACCCCATGCCTCAGAAGCTCTTGCTCGCATTCCTGGTTGTCGGATTTCGGGTTCCGATAGACCCTTGAGGTTCGAACACTGGGGTGCGCGCGGAGATTTCGCCTTCTACCTACCTGCACCCCTCCGCCTCACTAAGATCTAAGCTATGGAAATAACAGCACAAGAGACACAGGGTTTATACTGGTTCGGGCCACCGATGTGGTGTAATACCCTACTCCAGTGTGTGGTGTGGTGGATTGCCTCTTGGGC